>NW_028277177.1:25614333-25773166 GCF_051122295.1 Plectrocnemia conspersa | reverse complement strand
AATGAGGATAAGATCTAATACACAATAATTAAAAAACGCAGTAAAATTAAATGTTATTATTAATCTATTTATTATTTAAAGATATTTATCTTCACATATATGTATATATTTTAGGAGTCGGTAGCCTTTTTAAAGACAAATTTAACATTAACTTTTATAATATTTTTAATAATAAGATTTAAGCCACTTTAGAATAACAATACGTAATGCCATTAGGTATTTTAAAGTATTATTTAACTAAATCATATCTATTAGCTCCCTAGATATATTTTTTATTATAATTAAATGTTTTACCTTAATTAGACTATGTATTTTAGATTCATATTTTAACATTCATCAGTGTGTTATATCAAATATAAAGTGACATTACATTGATTGTTTGCCAGATTTTTTTTATATACACCAATATGCTTATGCTTTTATTAAAATAATTTAAAGTGGCAGTTAAATCTTTTATTACAGAAAATTAAAAAATAGTTTTTTTTTAATTTTATTGGCGTGTAAAATGAGTGCTCAATATTTTTATTTTTTATTTGGTGAATAATATTCTAATATTAATAACTTTTATGTATATAATTTTATTAAATTTAATTATTTTTTAATTGGGCAACAACTGTTGTGGTATTTATGTAATACATTTTTTTATGAATACCAAACAGCAGTGTACCATGTTTTTATCTTTGTGCTTCTCCAGAGCGTTTTGAGTATTACGTATCAATTGTAGGCGATTCTCAGAATAATTACAAAAAAATATAGTAAAATATAAAAAAATAATAACAAACGCAAAAATATAATGTTGTAAGACGTGAGTGTGCATACGTGTACGTGCGTGAATACATAAGACCCCATATATTATTCATACGAAATAATAAGCAGTAACGAATTCGTGAAAAACAACTCATTTTTCAAATCGTCATTATTCAAATTCCTTTTCATCGTTTTGCCTAATGAGGCTCTTCCTGTTGATGTAAATGAAATATGTCGCAGTAGAGTCGTTTTGGCCGCGGGGGTGCAAATGAACCGTTCCCGAGAAAATTCGAGGGTTGAAGATACCCTCAACGGGGTGTCTCAAGTGGGCAACCGGCAGTTCGTGAGCCTGCTGCATATGATGGAAATTTGGGTGAAAAAAAATGCGAACTATAGGTATTTCCAAGTAGTTTAGTGCAATAGTTTGTAGTGGGGAGTCTTCAGATTTTTTGAATATATAAAATTACTAATAATATTCATTAATATCATGTTTTTAGTATTTATGAAAATTGGTATGTATTGATCTATTATTATTTTCCAACTCGAGTACATGCGAACAATATTTGCCTCTACCTAATCACTCATATTTATCTTCTCCATAATCAATTTATTATTATTTTTTGTACAAACACCCCACTATCGCATTCTGTCACTGCCATCAACTTTACGCTTACCCCCGGTATTTTCAGTTTGTTCGCAGCGCTCGGAAGATTGACGTTCAATATCGCACACAGATAGACGCCAGACAGACAAGTTAATTTCCCCGTAAAAAAATACATATCACATTTTTTTGGCTGATATATCGACGGTGACGCGCGTCGTCTCGTCGAGCTATTCCATTGTAGATATATTCCCAAAAACTGTCCACTTGTGCGGACAACATTTCAGTTTTTGGTCCGCACACAGATGATCCATCATACTGCTGCCAACGTGTACACAAGTAATCCACGAGATTACTTTCACACCACATGTGTGTGTTCGTGTGTGATGAGGGATAAAATAAAACTAACTAGTATTATTTTACGTACTAAGCTTTTAATACCAGAGTATATCTTCAATAAGAGGTGGCATTTGCTATACGTCGATGTTCGATCATTTAGAGCTGCGGGTTTTAGAATGCCCTAGAGTCGCGGTTGCGTCCCATATTCTTGTCGTCGCGGTCAAGACGTTAACGCTCCAAAGCTTTCCTTTGACATGGTCATCCAGTTTCTTGACGAGCTACGAATAGGTGGATTAACTCTCATGAGACAGTGCATATCATTTTTTTTAATAATGTTTAGGTAGAGATGCGATAAGAAAATAATTTCAAAATGCAACAGGTTTTTTCTAAATATAAACCTATTATAATGTAGTACAGATCCTTTTTTATTAACAATAAATATACTGCTGTAATATGACCTGTTTTAAACGCGTAATATAAATAGTACAATTTGACTCGTGGATAATCGAACATAGTCCCGAGGGTGCGGCGCGCCACTAATACAAAATCATGAACCCTCTATCATGTCCGATATATTACCTCTCAAAAACGTGTTATAGAGATGTATTGGATTCGTCTAACAAAGATACTATAGAGAAATATTTTCTGAAAGGAACGATTGCTACTATATCGAGAAAAAAATGTAAAATACTAAGGCAGGGAATTTGCGTGAAAAAAATAAGATTAGGACTTCACCTTCATTCAATATGATAAAACCCAGCACTAGGATTCAAAACGTTAGGGGAAAAATATACAAAAGATAATAAAAAAGGGTGATTTGTAAACCTTCTTATTTTCCAAAATAAAAGTAGGGAATCTTACATTGAATTCAATAAAAAAATATAGGTACTTAAGCGTATAGTTCAGAATTTTTGGATACTTTGCTTTAAACTGTTATTTATAAAATTGCATGGAAAGAATTGCTATTTTTTTATCTGTTTTCCTTCTTAATGTTGGTTATTCTGTTTTCTTTCTTAATGTTAGTGACTTATTTGCTACGCAGTTAGTAAATTGTGATATTTATATACTATGTTATTTCTTAAAGAAAAATGTTGAGAGTTGTTATGATTTTATTAGTTTATTTTTTCTTAAGAAAATACAGACATATATTTGCTGCTCTTTAAATGTTTGTATGATATTTATATATTGCTTCAACACATATTTCTAATAAGTACTGTTGCAAGAAAAAACGGAAAATCAAATCGCAAAACAGAAAAAAAATAATACGAAATAAGAATTATTTCCATTTACAAAAAAACAATATTTGATAACAATTTATGTTGAATTAAATCTGGTGAAAGATAATATACAATAACAATCATACCAGAAGAGATCAATCTCTAAAGATGCTTTACTATTTTTAATACTTCCATTGTAACATGACAAAACAGGCGTAAGCCCAATGCGTTAAGTTAAGTCAATAGATATAACTCTGCAGCTAGGACCGTTTTTTAAGCATAGCGATTTTTTATAATTAAAAAAAATTGCGTCTGTTGTGTGGATCCGAACTCGTAACCTCTGGGTTATAAGTCTAGTGCCTTACGGACCGTGCTATTCCGGTCTTATATTATAATCAGGTAGCAAACTCTAATTAATAATTTTTTTGTTAAAAATATATGCATTAGTCGTAAAAATTATGTCACAATAAACAGCAAAAGTCTGCAACAATCGCATTCCACAGGCCACAAGTATAAAAAATAAAAATTCAGAATTCGCTTAACACAAAAAAACAAATATAAAACGTATTTTTTGCCTGCAGATATTTTCAAAATAAAAGTTCAAGACTTTTATTAAAAATTTATACTTAAGCATTGGTGAAATTAACCTTGAATAGTTTTGTTCTTTGCAGTCCTTTATTTATTTATTTATATATTAAGAATCTGATCATTACTTTAAATTTTTTTAATATATCAATATATACTGAGTACAAAAAATATAAATTATAAATATTTTCAAAAAAATATACATTAGAAATATTTAAAAAAAATATACATTAGAAATATTTAACAAATTCTTGTGATGCACACTATCTGAGACGTGCACCACAATCATCCTGCAAAACATTTTTGTGTTTAATAAGCTCGTTGCTTGATGGTTCATATAACATAGGTATCCTGGCAGCAAAGAATAAGGGTCGCGATCGCGATTTTTTATGCCACTTTATATCCCGCAGCTTAGTTGAAATTTGGTTTACTGAGATTCCATACAATATAACTATTGTATATTCAATGATGCTTTATACATGCGTATCGTACAGAACTAACATAATGTGTCAGAGAACAAACATAGTGACACGCGCTCCGTATAACAAATCTGAGCATCTTTGCTGCGTTATCGCAAACTTTCGCAATGTGCATAAAAAATCTCCATCCCTGCTCGAACGTCACTTCTGTTGAATCTGTAAGAGTGGTCAATACTTAGAGTGGCTGGTTGTTGATCGACTACTTCCACTGTGACTTTAGGCCTTTTTGTAAAGAGAGCGATTTCACATTTGTGTGAATACTGTAAAACACTTAAAATAAATATTATGTATTTTTAATTGCCGCGTGTATATCGTTGTGGAGGATTTAAGTTGGATCCTTGCAGTACTACAGAGTAAGCAAAATAAGAAGTTAGTGACGATTGAATAACGCAGACGAAAACCGTGTTTTTGGTCCACTAGCGCCTGCCGACAGCACTTGTGAATATGTTTGAGAAACCCATAATCTGTATATTAGTGATACGCACACGTACATATTACACTATTTTCAAAGTATATAAAGCAGCTATAGGAGCAATACAATTTATTTGAAATCATGCTGTTGCCACATGTTCTCACATCTGCTACACCGTTCTAACAATGCAAACCGAAATGGCGGCATCTCAATGTTAATATTCACTTGCAGCTCCATGCACAGCGCACGCCCAACATTCCAATTTGTTCGAACACGTATAAAACCGTTTACGACACACTACGTGGATGCACCTTCATCCGAAATGATAACTTGCGGGCGTGAAATATTTACAGCAATCGCTATGTCACGTCAGGCGGTTGCGGTGGCGGTGTTGTATGAAGGGCGATAAAAGGGTTACGTGACTGTTGCGCCCTTTCGCTTTACGACGACTCTCGCTTTACATATTTGGGCGTTCGAGACGCTCCACCATTATCGCTCTGTACGATTGTCACCGGCGATCGTATAAATGTTTACGCTCAACGACGAGACCGTAAAACATTCCGGCTTTATGCCGGCGGCCAGTGTCGCGCGATGGGATTCTCAAAGTGTGGGCGAGGAGGGGAGGTGGGGGGAGTGTTATTGAAATTCTGTTCCTTACGGCTTTCCGACCTTTAGACTTTTGAAGTTGAAATCTTATCATGAATGTGTTTTGCATGAGGAGA
The DNA here is from genome assembly GCF_051122295.1 of Plectrocnemia conspersa. Lineage (NCBI taxonomy): Eukaryota > Metazoa > Arthropoda > Insecta > Trichoptera > Polycentropodidae > Plectrocnemia > Plectrocnemia conspersa. The sequence goes on along the minus strand of NW_028277177.1, from coordinate 25,768,064 downwards.
AAAGGCCGAAAAATAAAAATAATCTAAATTCAGAAAGGGCAGGTGTCCTTATTTTTCTTATGTCATTGTCCCTACTACATATTCTATAAATATATAAACACTTGTAGTTTTGCGCAAAATAAAACTTGTATTTTATAATATTAGTATATATGTTTTTGAAATATAATTATATAATTCAGGTTTTGAGGCTAAAAGGGTGTTACTTTGCAGATAAACATATGTCGGAAAAGATGCTAATAGTTGATTATAAAAGCATATATAAATTAGTACATACATATATGGAGAAATGTATATGTTATTATTAGGCGGTGAAGTTAGAATGGAAGGTCTTGAAAGTCGGAGATTTTTCGCTGGCGTGTCGAGTTGTATTATTGTCGGCTGTGATGTCTACGGAGTAGTTAAATGGACTTTAGATGAACCGCTGTTATCTCTTGTGTAGATCGTATCTCTTCTGTGGCTCTCCTTGCGTCTTTTCTCTGTGATTAAGTGTCACATATTTTAAAATGCTGGTTGCATTGATTCTTAGACAGTCTTTAAAATGTGTTGTAATGTGTTTTCTTAATAGAAAAAAACAATATTAACGAAAAGGTAGAAGAACAATAGTATTATGCGCAGAATAGAATGAATTATATAGCTAGCGCGCGTCCTTTTCACACAAAGAGTAGTTTTTAATATGGTCGTTAGAATGCCCTTTAAATTATATCAAATCCTACAGGTTCATAAAATTGTGTATACTGGCTGTTAATCAGTAGTTAAAAATATTTTGCATTCATATTATCTTCGTTTAACTCTGTTGAAATTTTACTTGAAATTAATTACATTTTGCTGTAACTTTTATTTATGACACCACATTTAAAGTAAAAGCAAAACTTTGCTGTTAGGTATACAAAACTTGTTTTCAAATTCTGATTGATCTAGAATATATTCACATTTACACACGTTCTCGTGCATACGGATGAAAAATGCATCCAGCAGCAAGCATATTACAAATGAAGATATGCGAGTATACACACCTAGAGCTCGAATGCACACACAATGCTCAGCCAGAGACTCAGTCTAATGGCGTAGCTTTGGCTGCTGCGGCTGGGATAAAAGCTCACAGAGCGATGCTGCAAGCGCCCTGATAAATGATGGCATTGTTGTTAAGCCCGAACAGATCTGCATACGTTAGGATTATGACTTATTTATACCGCCGATGCATGCTGCGCTATGCTCTCCCTATGCTATGCGCCATTGGTAGATACCTACCTACTACACAGCTTAACTGAAGCGAACGTATAACAGTGGTCAGTGATTGATGCTAATTGACCGTGGATTGCCGTCAAAGATTCCACTGAAATGCTATCAATCGTAATTACTAATTACCACATGACCGCTTTTGTCTATTTGACTTTGAATTTGTATCTATGTACGCCGTGTGAATACATAATATTTAACTATAAATCTGTATAAATAATAATTTTGTGAGACAGATATTATTATATATATAATTTGTAGTCGTACTTATTTATTTTATAATTGTAGTTCTGACAAAATTTAGTAGCTCTAAAATGTATGGGCTTTAGTTTGATTTTCCATGTATATATATTGTATGAATATAGATTAAGTGTAGTTCAGATAGAGTAGTCTTGTAAATCTGTGGTGACCACACAAATAGGTTCACACACAAAAAAGGGCAATTGTCTCATTGTTCATGACCGTGACCACAAACGTTCATGCATTAACAATGAGACAAATATCATGGCACAATAGGGATTTTTTTTGACCACACAACACGAGTCGTTAAGAGAATCCCTTTTGTGACAAAACGGTTCGGACGCAATCAATCACCACATTGCAAACCCTTTCTGAAGAATTCAAAAGTCTATACAAGCAAAAAACTCGCTTTCGAAAATGTCACAAGAACCCTGAGAATCATCTACTGCCATCACCACCTGCGCCACCTTCACCCTCATCGCGAGAAACGTCACGCCGTAATCGTCCATTTGTCACATGTAAATATCACTTAATAAAAAAGTCCATTTAGATTCCCACAAGAGTCTCATTGGCCGTGAGGTCAACCTAAAAATACGCCCCCTAAAAATACCTAATAATTGTAGAGAGTGAGAATGATATGATTTTGCTGCTCGAAATGAATGTGTTTGATATGCTTGATGCGAGCGACTTTGACAATTAACGAATTAGGCTGTATGATTCATCTTCGCCCTCTTATGTACGTCCCTGTTATTTTTTATTTGATAGGTGTGTATTTTTACAGGGTGGTAAATTAAAAATAGGTTTTTATCTGATAGCTTGATGGCTGATGGCAGTCTTTTTTTGCGAATAAATAAGGACGATTGTCTTTTTTTGCGAATAAATAAGGACGATTGTCACAAGGGTTTTTGAAAGTCTATGGCGATTTCTAATTCATAATGGTCTCGTCTATGTGTCAAATACGATTTTTTCGATGGTTGATATATAAAACCACATATTATTTATTTTACTTTTTTATATACAATTCATAGCTATGTTTTAAGTCATAAAACAAAGCTTAAGATAAATAATGTAAAATATGTAGCATTTGTAACTTTAGCGTTAAATAAAAATTATATTTATAATTTTGTTAAGAAATAATTTAAAAGGCAAAAACGAAATTTTTTTACGGATTTTCTTGTATAGTTTATACTTTATTTTGTGAGTACTAGTTTTATATTAAAAAACAGGAAGTTCTTGAAAATATTTGATCAATGAAAAAATTGTTTTTTTCTGATATCTCAATAATTGTTTATGCTAAAAAAATAATAAGCTTTTTTTTGTAGCTCAAATGCAAAAGGGCAATAAAATATATTTATAATACCTTTTTTGCTTATTTATGGTTTTATTGTGTTATTTTTTTACGAAGTATTAAAAACTTAAATATTGTAGCTCTAGATTGTTAATTAAAAAGAAACACTACATTATTTTATAATACATTGGGATATGTCATAAATATTTCAAACTTTAAAAGCATAATGTAACCCATGAGTTTGTATCTAAATTTTTATCATAGAGGAAATTTTCAAGTTGATTCAGGTGGTAAATTAAAATTAAATTTTTTAAGCTAAGAAAGGAAAGCTTAAATTTTTTAATATCGACAATATAGCCTCGGATACACCAGCGAAGGCGCAACTTTCAAATTCCATTCGATTGGTGTGACCGAGCCCTAAAGCTACTCCGTATTTCATTTAATTAGTAAGCTACATAGTATATTCACCACCCAAGCTTTACCTCGCCTAAGCACGACGTCGAAACATATTTTCATAAACCGGTGAAACGTAAAAACGTAAGAAGCTCCACATTTCATATACAAATATACCACATATCACTTAGCTCGGCTTCTTTCGCATTCATGTATTCGCGCGAAAACGTGTCAACACAACGGCAAGGGGGTTGGCTCGTTCGGCTTTTCGGAAGCTTGGGGTGTGCGGGTGCTCTGGGGGTTGAGAGGTGGATAGAGGTTGGAACGGTCGCCGAGTTTTTTTCATCACACCCGACGGATATACATCAAAAATCGGGACGTAGTTGCGTATCAAAAATTTGGGTTATTTACGAACTGCTAACTTTTTTGAGCGAATTATTAATTCGGCACGTTCGCGTAACTCGAATACGTCTAAAGGGGTGTTGTTTGTTTTTGTTTTGGGTTAAATATGATACGTTTATTAACCGGATAGGGCCTAGTCCAAAAGTGCGACAACAGTGTAAAGTTTATTGAACATTAATACGTTTACGTGGTATTTAATATTATTTATATGTCCCTAAGTACTTAAATTTAAATAAAATAAAATTAGTAAAAAGCGTTTTATGCTACCAGTGACTAATATTTTAAATATTAGGCTTTTATCTAACATATTATTAGAGAGGTTACTGTCATATATTAAACGTAACTTACCAATGTAAGATTTACTGCATATTGAATATTCTTCAGAGGTAAATTAGATTTTTTTTTAATATGTCATTGAAAATCATCAGTGAACTTTTTTATACATATATTATGGTATATGAGTGCTAAAAATATTTTATGTTTATATACGATTGTTTTGAACATGTAATACACATGTTGCTATACTTTAAAAAATATTGTTTCGCTTATTAATAATTATTTTTCCAATTATACGTTCTAATTTCAGGGTTAAATAGCTTTTAAAATATAAGATATTCTGATGCACTGTCAATAAAATGATTTTTTTCCGATATTAAAAAAGGCAATTTTTTCCTAATCAAACGTAAACATTCTAGTTCTAAAATATAAGCGGAAAAAGTGTTTGGTTACATACCAATCTTCATTTATTTTGCAATGCCTAATGAGATTTGATTAGCATTAATCTAGACACCTTGAAAAATGCATAAATCTTATATTTTGTCTTAAAACCCACAATGCGAGAATTAATAGTCAATGTATATAAAAACTCAATTTTCTGTGTTAGCGACCTTGATGGATTTTCATAGTTTAATTATGGCGTTAAAATTTTATTAAAAATAATAACCATGCTAATTTGCTTATTGCAGTTAATTTATTATACTATATTGTTACACTATAAGTTCAATATAATCAGTTATGCTACAAAATTTCATTAACGAATGATTTTTTTTATCTTTTAAATGCAACTAAAACTATTATCCTATTCCTGCAATAACAACTAATAGTAACATTGGTTCTTACCAGATATATTTTCAGAAAAAGCTAATGAATATTCATGATCAACAAAATTAAAGCATACTGTTTTTTAGATATATTGGAAAGTTAAATTTTATTACGAAATCATTATTAAAAATTGTTAATCTTTCATTTTTTTAATTAGACTTTAAAATATTTGCCCAAAAATGAATTTCCTAATTAAAAAAAAACAAACTTGAAATTTAAAAATACAGTTGATTTGCACAAAAATTTATATTAAATGCAACTTAGTGACTTGGTTGTAATACAGTGTAAAAATTTATTATTTAGGAATTGTGCTAGACTGAGAATAGATAATTATAAAAATATAGCTCAAGCATCTTCAGAGTTTTTACAATTTTTTTATTAAAGTTCTACTTTATATACTTATTCAATAATTATAGGTTTTTATTTTATGCATTCTGAGGAACTCTTAAGCAAGTAATATTAGTAAAAAATATATGATACGAAACGTCTTTATAAACTTAAGTTTCGAGAAAGATAATTATGATGTTTGTTGTAGTACAAAGATACAAAATAAATGTTTAAAAATCAGCATAATGTCACTATTTAAGATTATGATCAGTAGATATAAAAATAAATTTTAGATACTTTTTTTATTTTTTTATAATAACCAAATTGTATTAAAGAGTCACGTCATGTATATTTTTATATTATGCATCATACTTCGTTTAAAAGAAATATTTTTTTAACGAGTGCAGGCTTGTAATTCTGCAATAAAGAACATTATTATTTTATTATTTACCATTTTTTTATCAACCCTAATAAAATGTCTACCACGATCGTTATAAAGGCCCTTATGAAGATTGTATCGTTATGCGAGAGAGATAAGTCGACGTTTTAAATTATTGGGCAATAACAACGGAACCTTTTGACGATCCTCGGATTGCGCCGTTATTCCAAACGACTTATAAAATAAATTTCCTAATGAGTTTTCCCAGACACCCAGTTTATTTCCCATTATATAATATATAGACGGGCATCCGGTGTGTTGGTTTCGGTAATATTTCTGCGCGGTGTGTAATATGTGTTTTACTTTTTTTATTCGTTTTCAAGTTGCGTGCGAATAAGGGTTGATTGGCTCTGTGCGAAGGAACCGAAAAAAATACGGGGGTTGAGAAAAAAATATATGAAGTGCGAAAACGTATATGGGGCGCGAATGTTTTACGGTCATCCTCCCTACCGTTATTACGGGGGTGGTTTAAATTTTTCTCTGAAATAAAAATTTGAAACTCTTCACGTGGAAAGCTGGCGATTGTCCTTTAAGATAGATAGCTACATACGTATGTATGTTGTTATTATTACTATTTTATTTAAACCGGTTTCAAAGCTTAAATTTGCAATAAAATAAATCAATATTATTAATTTATTATATTTATATTTTTGATGTTTTGAAATATTTTTCATCAATCAATTAATTTTATGAATAATATCAAGAAGTGTTTTATAATGTTATTGAAAAAAAAGAAACAAGTTTGAATATATAAGATAGCTTTACATACTTGAAAGTAACTTTTGCCATTTTAGCAACGGTTATTTAATAATACATACATCACTTCATATCATAAGTAACATTTAATACTTAAATGAATATTCGCTTAACAAGGTAACAACGTTTCTTGGAACTAAATTTTGTATTTGATTTTAAACAGTTCTCAGAACAGCTTAAAAACCACTTTTCGATAAATATAATACAACCGTGAATAAAATATTTCTAAAATATATATTAATCGTTAGCTTATCACACGTTTCCAAGTATTTCAAAGAAACCCACTTCCTTCACTAGGCTCCATGAATTTAAACCACGATGAACAGTTGATATTGGGCAGTCTATCAGAACAGAGAAGACAGACATTTGGTTTGTTGAAGGCCTTTTAAGAAGCTGCCACTGTTATTTGTCCTGCTACTGTCCTTGGCCGGTCGCCCCTTGATGACTTAATTGCAAATGCTTCAACCCCAAGATAGTTATTTTATTTTAATTCTGTAATGCTTATTTTTCGTTTTCACAATTATTAAATCACTCAAAATAATTCAGCGAGTCTATAATCCTCACAACATTTGAAACTTATTTTGCGTTCTTAGAAAAATATTTGACAATCAAGACTTTGTAAAAATGTATTTTTCACACAAAATTTTTTTCATTAATTATAAGCTCTGCTTAAAAGCTATTAGTGGTAAATAAATTGGTAACTATTTCAGATCTTTGTCAATAATCGCATTTTTATTTTTATTAGCGACTTGATAAAGGATTAAGTTTTTGTTAAAATGTATTTTTCACACATAATTTTCTTCATTTATCATGAGCTATGCTTAAAGACGGTTAGTGTTTAGTAAATTGGTAACTATTTCTGATCCTTGTCATTTATCACATTTTTATTTTTATTAGCGGCCTGGTAAAGGATAAGCTAGTTATGCTACTATTTAAAACTCTTTATCAAGTTAATATTATTAATAAGTTTAATAAACTTTTTTTAGGTGCAAATGACTACATTTGATTTGGACCCAAAAACGCTGGAATTGCGGTGGGGCAAGTTCGCTCCTAATTTTTTACCCCATGGGACGTAGGAAATTTAGAATGTTTAATATATCATGTCACACAATATAATATAATTCAAATTAACTTCTCAAAATCGAGTTATAAAATACAATTTACAAAAGTACAAAATTTTACATTAAAAAATCGTTGCTTGTTGTTTTCACGCTAATAGTTTAACAGCACTCCGCTACGACAATGTGCAACTGTTTTTCTAAAATATGGTTCATGCAAACAATAACATATGTACTGTTGTGCTCTACTCTCAGATAGTTACATGGAATATATATTTTGTCAAGCAAAAATTAATGTTTTAAATAATATACACAACAATAGACTTATGATAGCTACCACAAGCGAGTGTGTCTCACGTGTACATCGACTCGAACACATTACTAATATTCATATAGTAGTCATATTCTCCATATTAAACCACTGTCAAAGTGTCTCTCGCGCCGAGAAAACGCTGAGTGGAACGCCAAAGGAGTAGATTATTTCTCAGGGGTTGTTAGCAAACCCTCTCTCATCGTTATTAAATTTAACGCGAATATTTACACCACCCACGGGAGTACGGGGGCTGTCCCGTGTCGTACGTGACCCTTGCACCGCTGCTACATGGTGACCCAGACGAAACACGACACCGACGTAATTAAAATTTACTAATTCGAGATGTGAGAAATTCTTATTATAATCAAAGATTGTCATACATATAAATAGCGGAAGTAGAATCGTTTTTTAAAATATACTCTTACATTGCTTTATGAATCTTGATAATCTCACTTATAATTTGAATCGTCTATTTGAATGAACTATTCGAAAAGCAAAACAGAATTGGACAGAAAATGCGTGATTTTCTATACTTCAACCACTTAACAACTCGACAGATTCCATTTATACTGTCATGTTAATTTGCCTTTAAAATAGTCAAATAAATTTAAAAAATTTGCTTTATTTTTTTTTTGTGACAACGTAATCGATGTGTTTGTTTGCTTTAAGCGAATAATAATAATGAACGTTGTATGTACTTTTTTATTTGTCGCTCGAAGCGCAGATAACAGGTTTGGGATGTTGTTTTAAAAACTGTCATTAAAAATATGAACGTCTATATGTTGCACGTAAATTTTATTTATACACATAAAAAATATAGCGCTACTGGCTAAAAATAAAACAAATTTATAAAAAATAAATGATATGATATAATATAATATGATTTTTTATATTATAATAATTATTATATGATATTTTAATTGTGGGATTATTTTTTTATGAGCAGTAAAAAACTTTTTTGTGTATAGTGGGATTTCAAAGGGATTGTTCATTACGAAACTCATAAACATGAATAAAAAATATCATTAAGTTTATTTTATGATTAGATAGATCGTTTGCACTAGGCAGTAAGATAAACAATTCGCGTATTCATGTGACGAAATTGACTCTCGATAAAATCAATGTACATTTCTGTAAACCTTTTTTTATTATGAAAATACTTTCGACCTTTATTCAAACATCTGGCACGGATCTACTTTTTTATGCAGCAAAAATATGTTTTTAAAACATTACAATTTATTTATAAAAATTTAATTTCTATCAAACAAATTCTATAGCAGTATTTATTTTAATAATTTTAAATATCAGAATAGTATAAAATGTGAAATATTTAATTCACTAACTGATAAAATTTCAGATATTTTTCTCATAAATAAAAAAAAGCAACCTTTTACTTATTTATTATTTACCTTCATAATTTACTTGCGCTTTTATTACTCATAAAATTTTAAATGATATTATAAGAGAAAGAAAGTGCAGAGATTAATAAGGCTTTTAAACTATTTATTTTTTATAAATATTTTACTAATAAAAATTACACTGTAATAGTCCTTAATATATAATAATCGCGTAAGCAAGAATATATTTATTTCGAAAAAAAATTACCGTTTTATTAATTCCATTACTAATCAATTAATTCCTGGAGATTTGCTCCTCACTTCAAGAAGATTTAATATATCTATGTTGCTTTGATTTTAATATAAAAATTATCAATATTAATTATAATCACTCAATATTTTATAGTAATGAAAGTTAAGTTAATATTGCAACGTTTCGAGCAGAGTACCTTAAAAGCTTCATTTGCTGGTAGTTAACACTAATTCTACAAAAAATTATGTTTTATACGTCTTTCAATGTAATTCTTCTTAATTGACTCATATATATTATTGATATTATTTACTTCATTATGCAGTAATGAAAGCCACATGTTTCTTATATTTTTGTAATCAAATTAATATTAGCAAATTTCAAATGTTTTTAACGTAAAGAACTTTGAAAGGTTGTTACGGGTCGTTTTATATATAAAATAAATATTTAAACATTTAAAAAAAATATATATTTGATCTGTGAAGGCCATATTTGATATATAGTGAGATAATTAATTTTCTCTTATTAAAGACTTTCTCAGTAAAGCACGTATAATATTTCTGATCTCAAACAAGATTAATTTTTATAAAAATATAGTTTTTAAATGAAAAAATTAGCATGACCTACGTAAAATATACATAAGCAGAAAACCGCGACCTCATCACCCTAAATCGTGGAAGGGCTTTTCGTGGGTCAAATTGAGTTTAGGCCCTTTGACCTAAATATATTTGAGTTACGACTTTAATTACTCACGGTAGTGCTTCGGGAAGCGGTGGCAGACGTAGATTAGTTTTGTATTTTATTAAAATGTCCTCCTTTGTGTGTCCTCCTTTGCCTTTGTCGATTGCACCCCTACCTGCGCTCAAATCCTTACGTTGCAATTTTTAGCCCCGAGGAGCGATCAGATCGAAATGCACGAGATAAGGTTACGTAAGCTCCCAGCCGGAACTTTCTTCGATACAAAAGCTACCACTTACGTAGTGCCGGCTCCGAGAAGTGGAGCTTTTGCCCGTCTCTCTATTTTTTTCTTCTTCTGCTCTTTACACTGTTTTTTTCTTTCTTTAGCTGCTCTTGCCTCCGCCGTCCTATTTTGCGTGTCCCCGGAGCTTACGTGGGAGCTTTTGCTCAAGACACAATTTTCAAAATTGAGAAATTTTAATTCTAAACTCTCGTTTTTCTTACCTATCTCTCTCACTCTTTCATGAAATATCCGACGCCGAAGACGACGTTGTTCAGAATGGTATTTTTAATATTTTAAAAGTTACTTAGGGCAAAGGCATAGTTGGAGCATTTGAGCATACGTGATTACAATGTCATATAATATATGCTTATTTTGCCTATTTTTAAATCAAATTTTTATTGTTGATAAATAAAGCTTAGTATTGCTATTCAAATTATTATTATTTAAAAATCATCGGTTGTAAAAAAATATCTACAATTATTAAAGATAATTGATCTAAATATGCATTTTTCGTCACATTGTTCTTTTATTGTATTGGTAATTTTTAATTCGTTTAGTACAAATTGTTCTATATTATAAATAATATGCTGGACTAATTCTTGCATTTTAGTTAAAATTAATAAATGACGTCAAATCCTAATACGTATTTTTTTCATAAAATTCTTTTAATATTTGCTTATTTACAAATTCAATTATATTTGCATCTCAATAAACTTTGGAGTCTTATATGAATTTAATACTATTTTATTTTAATTTAAACCTAAAATGTCTACTCTATTTTATATAATTAAATTTGCACTTCCTATATTTTTTTATATAACGATTTTTTTTTAATAACTAGAAACATAAATAAATCTGCTATCGATGATATTTGCAAATCGCATATCAAAACTATGAATTTTATCAACGAAGCATATTTTAAATAATGGCGGTACATTGCTAATTATATTAGATGAAGATGAACGTAGAAAGTAAGAATATTAATTAAAATATATTTTATTAATTAGTAATATAAAATGTTAAAAAATATGCTACATATTAAAAAGTACTTAATAACAATATGAAATAAACAATCATTTACAATAAATAATAAAAAAACGTATTTTTTTATTTTAATGTTAACGTGAAAAAGTAAATTTTCAGTGAAATGTAATGTGGAAATGGCAGATAGCATAAAAAATTAATATATTTTTTGCGGCATTATTATAAATAATAAGTATAAAAGTACATACTTGTATTTTTTATGTAAATACAGCAAATCATATTCAGCAGTTTTTTTTCGTATCATTAAAAAATACTGCAAAGATATATTTTTAGAAAATTTTTGCAGTTAATTTAAATAAAAATTTCTGGTTTTTAGTATTGTGCATTTATTTGTAGTTAATTTAACTTTGTAATACTATAACTAACATTAAGTTTTTATTAACTTTCTGTAACAACATAGCACAATGTTTATAACGAATATTTTACTTATCAATGAGCAAGTCCTAATCCTAAAAGGGTTTCACACAGCTGTTTGCTTAAATTATTGACACACTTGAGTACCATAATTAAAGCTAAATGGCGTATTGTAAAAGATAGGAATTATGGTTTCATAGCTTATTATTTTATATTAAAACAGTTTAATAATACTCGTTATATTATATTTTCATAGTTCATATTATTTATAAAATGACCAGAATACTAGTTTAATAATGTGCATTATACGTATATTTAGTAAATATTACTTATTACTGTCTTATCTTTCTAACAAAATATCATTGTAAAAGTTTTAATTCTAAATTTTACCGATCTTGTATAGCATATGAACAGGTTAATAATGATAAAGAAAGAACATGTAGTAATGTAAAAACAATTAAATCAACACCCTTTATTTTAATTAGATTTTTTCAAATGCCATATTGATCACTGAGTTTCTTAGATTTTGTTTTGTAAATGTTAGTAAATATATGTTCTTTAAAACTAAGTATCCATTACTGACTATGAGGCCATAAATATTTAAGTTAAAAGTCTTGGGTTTTAATTCCACTTAAACCTACAAAGTTTTTAAGATTATATCGTACCTGGGAAACTAAAGATATTGGCTTTTAATTTTTGCTAATTTTAGTGATCACATAGGTTTATGATATATAATTTTCTAATCTTATTGATAAATATACGGGTAATAATTTAAACTAAGTAATCGCTTTTCAACGTTATTAAACATATGTTTTTATTAGGTTTAAATATACAAACATAACATCTCATATATGAAAGATTATAGCAGCTTGGTAAATAGGAAGTTGAACTTTACAGAACATCTAATAAAATATCAACCAGATCGCCTAATTAATTTTAACGTATATTAGGCGTTCTAAATTGGACTCTGATGGGTGGCACAGCTAGTACATTGTATATAAAAGTTATTCAACTTTTTTGTCACAAAGGTCCTCGTAAAAAATATAATTTAAAACCTCCAGCCAAATCCCTGGCTTGCTGGCAACTAATTCACGAGTTAAATACCGCAAAGAGGCAAATCTTATTTTTAATTTAAACCCGGGGGGAGTTAGTCGAAAATGATACAATTCCCCGTCGTGACGAGGCCGTCTGTGTGGGGTCTAATCGATTCCGACCCAAATCCATGTTTAATGTTTCTAGGTTTAGGGCTTTTTTCCCGATTTGATTTCGCTCGGTTTCCCTTAGCGTCTCTCTGTGCTATGTATAGTGTATTTTTTCCCGACGGCCGCCCGAGGCTCATTTGCATTGTCCCCTCAGGAGAGGCACCGTCTTGTTTGCGGTGGGGATGTGTGCTTACAAAAAATATTTTTAAAATACAATTTGATTCTAAAATAGAGCTAAAATGCGTTGAGAAAAAAAAGTAAATATTTTGTACGGTTTTTTCAACATATATAAGTATATGAGCTATATAAATGTGTTTTATATATTAATGTAATTCAGTTGCTAATGGGAAAAAATAAAAGGAAAGCACTGGGTCTAAAAGAAAAATACTTTTTTATATATGGACCAATCAAAGCAAAAAAATAGAGCTCCTAATTCCGGTGTTCCGGAAATCCAGCTGTTTTTTTAATGCCGACATTGTTTCAATAAAAATATGGTAATTCATCAATATATTTTTTTATATTACAGCAATAAGTTCGTCAAAAATAATATTTTTCTTTGTAAAACTTTTATTATTTTTTTGTCAATCAAGAATGTCTATATGTTATATTCTTAGAACGAAAAATGCAAACCAAATATTTATTCTGACTTTAATTTATCAATTAGTAAATAAACTTTGCTGACCCACTTAGTATAAGAAAAAATTTGATGATTAATCATATGTTATGCGTTAAAAATAAGGGTTAAAGAATAGAATTTGCAAAAAATAATTCTAATATTATCGTGAATTTAGGCAATATAAAAAACCATGGATTATAAATAGAGTAGTATCAAAACGATTTTTATTAAATGTTTTGTAAGATTTTAGCAGATTTATAGACACGCTATTAAATGCATACATGACTTAAAAATAATAATATGCTTTTATATTTTGTGGAAAATTAAAGTGGAAATATCTTTTATATAATGGCACGAGACTTTGAGTGAAATATAGGTCTAATGTGGTGCAAGCCATAGCAAAAACCGCTAGACAGTAAATGACATTCAAATAATAATAACCCTTTCGCTTCTAAGCTTTTCTCAGAATTAATACATCGCTTAATATTTATTAGCTTTATATATACGATTTCATGCCTATGTATTTCTGGGTATTCTATCGTTATTAAAATTTCGCAATATGTACCACGTTAAGTATAATTTTATGTGAATATTTTAAATTTGCTAAAAATAATAGGCTATATAATTTTGAATGAAAAAATAATATTTATTTTACAATTTTATATTATTCTTACAAGTAAACTTCATTAAAATATGATTTATTATAAATTAAAGATAAGATATTGGTAATAAGATCACTGATTTTCAGATTTTCAAAGAACTTTCCCTAAATATAATTTAAATTATCACTCTTGATAAATAAAATTAAAATTTATATGTCACAAGCATGTGTCTGGTTGTTATTTAATTAATATATTATGAAACAATTTTATGTAAGCATGCAAAAAACGTTTTATAAAATTTGTAAATATTATTTCTATTAAATTATTAACTTGTAAATAAATCTGGGTTGAACTACTATGTAGAATTAATTTCTTGTTGTTGTTGTAAACATAATTTTTGTTAGAACATACATTTAAATATAATTTTTTTTAATTGTGTGAAAAAACGCAGCATTACCAACTAAATAAAACCTAGTCTAAAAATTACAATGTTATTTTATAAGTGATATTTGTAGGCTATTAAGATTAGTATAACAGGTTTTATTTTATATTAGTTTTATAGCTTTACTTGCAATTTATTAAAACTGTTACTCCACACCGAGCAATCATATGTTAAAATGGGTCTGATTATTTGTTTGTATATTATGATTTTATATATTTTTTATATTTATATAGTTTAAAAATGTGTTGGAGTTAATGTTTATATAATAGATTTTTTTTCTATATTACTGATTTGTTCACTTGCAAAAAAAATTGCTTATGTTACGCAACACAGGCTATACATAGTATGTTAGTATAGGTCTGATTAATTGTTTGTATGTTTTTTTTGCGGTAGGCGCACTCTCTAATAAATATTGGTCTAAGTTCTGCAATATCAGAAAGCTCTTTAGAGTAAAGTTACAAACATAAATTTATACCGTAAGTCTAGGTGTGTTACTGCCCTATGTACCTTGGAAAGGCAGAGGCAAAGTTTGTCTGCTTCGTAAATATAATTAACAGTTCTATTCTGGTATATTTTTATTTTTCACTTCGAATTTTTTTTTCTCCGTTTCACACTAGAGCCCCTAAAATAAATAACAGATTTCCGAACACAATTACAAAACCTAATCATTTAATACATTTTTAATAAAGCTATCTCGTATTCAGGAAAAAAACATTATTATTTACAATTTAACTTTGCTGTTTAATCTTTATACAATTTGGGAACATACAAGTATCAGCAAGTATATTTGCACTATTTAAACAGTTTCTACTAAAAGATCGCGAGTTTAGACTTTAAGACAAAAAAAAACACTTTGGTAGCAAAGCAGTATTTAAACTGCAAAAGTCAGCTATTACCTTATGGCATTTAGGAGTTACAACAAAAACCTACTTTGAAATGTAGAATTATGGTACAATAATACAGTAGCACCTTAATTAGTAGTTTTGCTATCTTGCAAGGGTTGACTGTATTTTATTTTTTTAGGCTTATATAGAAAACCACATATTTATGGTAATGTAGTGGTAATGGTGGAGTCAAAATAGTTGATCTTGAAAGTCAGAGAGTCTTTGTTGGATTGACGAGTTAAATTACCGTAGGTTGTAATTTGTAGTAATGATTCTGGACCGTCAGCTACTGTATCTCTTACTGTGACCTTATGCGTCCTGAATATTCTTTCTTTGCCTATATCTTTCTTTGTCTGGTTAGTGTGAGTGGCATATGTTATATTGCTGATTTGAAACAGCTATGGTGAATCGCAGATGAGGATGTTGGTGGGCCAGTTGCATCGCTATTTGGGCTCGACCACAAAAAGTGAAACTGCAAATAGTATTCTGTTTCACTAATTACAATCGTCATACTAGAATTTGATTGGAGCTTTTTAAAATAGTGCAAGCTCACTAGATTTTAACTCCTATCGAATACATTTAGAATAGCCAAATCAAATCTTCAAGTAAAATATTATTTATTCACTATAAAATGCTATATGCCTAATTCAATAAATTTATTTCTGAATCTCAAAATAAATTGTTTTAAAAACAATAATAAAAAATTACAACATAATTTACTAGTCTAGTGCCTGTCAGCTTATAAAGGTAGATATACAATAATAATATGAATCATTAAAATTAAAAAAAAATGGGTTTTTCATCCGTGAAATTTCGCGTTGCGCTCTTGCGCGATTATAATGAAAATGTTCGTGAAAATTTAATACGCACATTTTCCAGGGCCGGCGCCGCGTTTCGATACGCCCGCTGTGTTGCACGGGAGGGAGAGAAAAAAATGAATACGTTATAAGCGTTACGACATCCATAACAAATTGTATTTATGCGAAAACGAAACTTTGCAACGTAATTTATTTATTAAATAACACACAGGGTGGGAGTTACGGTGGCGGCGGAAGAGCCGGGGGTCGTCGGTTGTTCATCAAATGAAAAATAATGTGCGTTGCCCGTATAAAATATTCATGAAATTTCTCGGTCCGTCCACCAGGCGGCAGATCCGGCGCTCGTTAAATGACAGCCAGGGACCGGATCAAGATGAAACGTTTCGCATACGAGCTAATATCTATGTTGTTAGTATTAATGTAATTATTCCGTGTCTAATGCTGATGGGAGCTGTATGAGTCTGTATAATTGAAAATTGTCCCAGTTTGCATATATAGTTATTTATAAGACAAGATTGAATCAATCTACACATTCATTTTCCTCTCTAGAAAAGATTCATGCCTTAATTTTTTATAAATTGAAAAACAAATATAATTATTTAATCGTTTTACCCATATTTTTGTAATTGGATGCTTATTTAGAATCCCTCAACTAAGCGTCGCTCATAATAGCAACCCCTTTTAGGTTATTTTTCTCGACATTTTTGGTACATGTTTGCGGCAATGGCACTGGGGGTACCTACATATGTGTCTAGGTTTTCCTAGATCTGGGTAAGTGGTCGCGTTTACCTAGCCCAGCCGGTCCCTTATTGAGTGGCTACGTTGGAATGATTCATGGGACGTTTTGCACAGGGGCCGCATTCGTGAAAATGAATATTCCCGGGGCCGCATCACAGCCCATTGACCGCGTGAGAGACAAACGGACAAAAGTTTACTCTATCTGTCTGCGGAAAAGGGTTGATCGGACCCCGTATAAATCTATCATGGAACTTTTGTGCCGGCACAATGCTCTTTATTCCATTAAATGTTTACCTTATCGTAGCCACATTTTATTATTATAAAATAAAATACGCTTTAAAAATCTGACGTGTTTAACATAATAGCAATATATTATATCAGTAATTTGTAAAATTAGACTTATTAGAATAAATTTACTTATTGCTCATACAAACAATACATTAAAATTAGATCTAAAGCCACTTTTATAATTTAATTTTTTATTTTTATTGTGATATTCTGGCATTTCTTATTTTTTTAATATGTATAATGAATGACTTACAATAAAAAAAATAATTATAACGATTTTCATTACTATATATAATTAAAAATATGTACTAGGTAAAATTAATCAACGAACTGAAGCTATTATTGTTTTAGTTCTGAATGTCTTAAAGAAAAATGTGCTTTAACATTTTGTGTATATATTTAAAATAAATTAATTTTTTGTCGTAGTTTACAGTACTAGGTATAGTTTTTAAAAATAAATATCTTAAGAATCCTTAGATATTAAGGAACAATTCTACGAACCATTCATTTAGTAACCTCACGCTAGTTTGCCTTTAATGTATGATGTATGAAAATACTTTTCATGGTGTCTCGAATAAATGATATAAAACCTGAAAAATACTGTTTGCTTAGTTAAATAAAATCAATAATTAATTAATTAGTTATTTTGATTTTATTTTTTGGAATGTTTGTCTTGTTTTGTATTTGTAAATCGGAGTCAAATTTCTAACATTAACATTTAAAGTTATATAGATTGCTGAATTAAATGAGTTTTTTTCTTATTCTTTGCTGGATTTTATTTTTTTATATATTTTTTAAAACAAATATGAGCACTATGACTTGGCGGTATTCCCCAATGCGTCATGACGGACTTTAATAATCTTACGTGTTAAGAAGACATTCTTTTATACAAAATTTTTCTTTCGTTCACGCGCGAACCTATTCTAAAAAATGCAACCATGAGGTCTTGTTGGGTAAAATTTAAAAAAAAAATAGCTAAATCAGTCATACACAACTTCAAAACAAGATTCTCACGTAAAAAAAATAAATTTAAATATTATAACCAATACGGATTATTTTACTATAAATAAGCAGTCTTAAATCTTTTACCTTGCAGGGAAACCGAAATTGTGAGATTCACTCAGTCCGGGGCTGAAAATTTGTATGAACTATCCACTTGTAAAAACCTCGATCTGCGTAATATACGTTTATAATTGTATTTAGAATTATGGTCAGTCGTCGAGAGAATAATCTTCTCGTCGATTGACCTCAAGAGTCAGCTTGTTTGGTCTCTACCAAATGGACTTTGCTCAATTGCACAGTTTACCAGTTTTGCTTATTGACTTTGTTTATGTATCTGTATAATATTTTATTTCCCAGTTCCTGAGCATGAGCCATTAACCTGGATGACTATTTAATTTATTTGATGGTAAAAAAACAACCCGCGTTTCAAGCATCATGTTTATTTGTTTATGGATTAGAATGATTCTGATTTCTTTTATGGTAATATATTTTTGAGTATTTTTGTGTATATGTAATATTAAAAATCTTATATTTTAAATTTAGTTTATTATACAAAGTTTTAATTTAAATATAAAACATGCAAAAAATCTAAGTAAAATTCCAAATCTAACAGATGTATGTATGTGTTTTTGTATCGCATATATATATAGGTAAAACCATATGTGAGATTAAAAAGCGTGTTTTAGATTTCAAAAAAATACGTTTAATAAATATAATATATTATTAATAAAAGGACAATGCTTTTTGCTACCTTTTATCAATCATTAATTTCATAATCGATTAATAAATTAGTAATAAATAAAAAAAATATATTACACAATGCAGATAATTCTAATGGTCAAAATATTATTTTATTATGCATACCAATATTTATAAATGTACACAAAAAATAATTTCTAAAATAGTAGTTTATTATTTACAACGAACTTGAAATTAAAAAAAATTATGATACATATCATATTATGTTAAAAATAGAAAAAATTGCGTCTAGAAAAAGCCGCAAACATTAGTTATATTTATTAAATATTCACTATCAAATATTTTTAACCTTTTTACTTTTTCTCATGATTTTTTTATTGAAGTGGCGTGTTTCTTCATTTCTGATATATAAACATATATTTTTAGAACAGATTTTATTGATTATTTTTTAAATTTTAAATTAAAAAAATCTTGTTTTTACGAAATAATACGATTTTTTAAAAAGCTGCTGTTTTAAAACACGATAGCGGATTAGTTTATTTAAGAAATTTATATTAATTATAACTATATATTCACAAGAGGCATTTTAATAAGTTTTATGTCAATTTGATTAAAACTACGGTGGTAATCGCGTCCTTAAAAAACCCATGTGAATGACCAAAAAATATACAAAAAAAAAATATTTTTTAATCCCCTTTTTATAAATAATATTTCTAAAGAAATTTAACTAACATAAAACACTATATAAAATATTTAATTTTTTTCCTGGATTAAAAATGGGTCATATGTACATATGTGGGCTTAATAAAGCTACAAATTTGGTAAATAAAAAAAGATTCGCTATTTTAAACGTGCTGTTTAATGTTAAATGAAAATGCCTTTGTATTTTTTATATAAATACATTTATATGCTACCAAGGTATTTAAATTAATATTTATTGTGTTGAGATAGTTATGAATTTATTACAGTAAAGTTAATGAAAAACTTGCAAAATAGTATGCTAAGTGATTATGGAGGCGAAGGTTGAAATAATAATAGTCCTTGGATTAATATGCACAAGAAAGTAATTGCGAATTTTGTGAAGGACTTTACAATAATAATAAAAAAATACCTTTCAGCGAAAACCTTGTTAATTATATGTAAGATAAACTTACTCAATATATAAAACATATTATTACTTTTTTAAATTAATATAATCTAACGATTTTTTTTATGATATATTAACTTAATTTTATTAATTTATATTAATTATTTAATATGGTAATATGCTAAGCACCAAAGTGTTATACAAAATATTTTTTATTATTAGCTCGTATTTAAAAAAATAAAATTTTGAGGTATTTTGTAAATTATCTTATATAAGACCAAACTTAGATTACTAAAAAGTCGGATATACTATAACTTGAACATGAAAATTAAAAATTACAATTGTACCAATTAAAAAAACGCTTAAAAGCCTAATAAAAAATCTGGTTACTGTTAATTGTTCTCGCGCTTTACGTCGACTGACAACATAAGCGTCCACGCAAACGATTTTAATACATTTCACAAAACACACCAAGCGGTGGTACCCCCAAATATATTATATATATCACACATGTAGCCCTCGGAATTTATACATAAATTTCTCGCAGTGTCAGCCGCGTGTCAGTCCGTGTTTAATAGTCGAATGGAGATGTGTGTACACCGTCACATGTGTCAACACACTCCGTCGAGATGGAAACTTTTTCCGAAGGGTTAGAACCCTTTCCGTCTTCTTTTACTTCTTTTACTTTTATTGCCCCTTCGGCCCTCGATGCAAATATTCAATATGGAATCGAATCCGTGTCCGCGGATAGCGTCGAATGTCAAAAATTGACATTTGACACGCGCGTGCGTGAGCACCGAAACGTGTCTGAAATATATGTATGTACGTATGTGTGTAGTGTGCATTGAGGTGGTTATTGGGTGTCGTGACGTATACGAGCGTGTTGAGTGGTTTACACTTTTTTGTGATTTAAAGCATGTGCTACAGATATGCCATCATATAGCATAAAATAAAATAATCGAACACTTGATTGATTAATGTCGATAGTAATGCTTTCATAATTAATTTAGTAAATTATCAAAGGAAGACTTCTGCCTAATAAATATATCTCTAGAGCAGTACACAGATTTTAATCATCGTTATCTGTTGCTCTTTACAGCACTGCGGAAAGTGTGCGGCAAACTTTTGGTGGTAAAATCGGAAGCCGCGAGCCCTTCGAGTGCTTTCCGCCCTCCTGGGTGTAAAATTAATTTCCATTCTAATTTTGAAATCATATCTAGCGAAAACAATCTCGGCGATTGAATAAAGATAACGGGGTCCGCCCCTCCAAAATCGAGAGACTCGGACCTTATAATAATTAAATTGGCCCGAGTAATTTGAAACAACTCAAAAGTCCCGAGTGGCTTTTTTCACGCCGGATTCAAGCAATTTTGCAATTAATCAATTCGGAATCGAAACCAATTTGGGCCTGGCGGGAGGGCCTATTCCGTGCGTTTGCGGGGATAAAACGGGGAAGATATTGGCCGCTCGATGATTGATTGCCAGAGAATTTCTTTCGAGCGATTTCCAAAAGCCGAGTGCAAAACGGAGGAACAACTGCAAACGTAGGAGAAGAAAAAACGATCGGGAAAATCCGATGAATTCGTAAAAAGGTCCGGAATGGATGTGTTGTAGATCTCGTGGACGTATCGGAGTTTGATAAGAGAATTTTCGGTATTCGGGAATCACTCATGGCGATGACGTGTATTTTTCTGTATATGTCCATTCTTGTGAATGATATGTGTTTTATTTATTCAACGATATTTATTAAATATGAATGCAAATGCCATATTATTAAAATAATATATGACATTAAAAGCTCTAATCGCATATATAATATTAATATATGTCAACATATGTATTGCCAAATAAAGCTTTTATAAATAACAATTATTATTTATATTAAATTATTTTTTTCACACAATATTTTTCTGTGAATATTATTTAAGATTTTAAACTGCATTGGTTATTTATAAATAATAATCTTCTATAGATAGTTTGGTGGTAATTTTTTAATATTTTTCATACTAAGATCTGTTTTATTTTTCTAGTATATGTATCTTGATCTTAATTTATAAATAAATATTATCTTAAATAGTTTATTAATAGGCAAAAAAAAAATGTAATAATCCAGTAACATTTATTACTGATTTATAACCATTTTTTTAGCTAGAATATATTTTGTTATAAAAAAATTTATCCCTACGTCATAGCAAAGCACGTTTTGCTATAAATCCAAATTTTTAAGAAAAGAAAATCTTCTTTCTTAAATTATTTGATTCACTTCTAAAACTATTTGAATGATTAAGTAAAGAAAATGCATTATTATAGAGCATTTATGTACATATTTTTTTCTAATTTGAGATTGCATTATTATCTCTTATTTTTATTTTCATTTAGTGATTTTGATAATAAGGTTTCGTGTTGGATAAATTGGCATTATGCATATATAATAAGTCGGAATACTGCAATACATACAACAATTAATAATTTTATTAAGGTTTTTTCAAGAAAGGGATCTGACATGATGGCATAATAATACTTCGACATATAATGAAAATCATGGTAACAAAATCTAAATTACCTAAATAAATTGCAGTGCTTTTTAGTTTTATATTTTTTAGGGATTACAAATTTAAGCATGAAATAAGTCAGTCTATGTTTATTTACTTTGCTAATAAATTAATAATTTTAAAGTTATACTTTTGTACTTTTTTTTGGCAGAATGTCGTTAGTGGTTGATCTGTTTAGATGGAATATTTTTAGTGTGTTTCGATTGTGACACAATATATACATTTTTTTTACTTAAGTTTTATTTAAATACATTAATAAAACATATATGTATAATATCAAGTTTTTTGCTTAAATTAAATTTAATAAATTCTAAGTATTGAATTATTAAATCTAAATAGAAAATATTAAATAGAGAACAGTATATCATATTACATTATATAAGCATGTATAGTATAATAATTATTATTAAATATTGTAAGACTTAAACGAAGGTCTTGTCTGTCTTGGTCTGTACAATGTGTTACAACTAGGGATTCCAAACCCGGGATCCCGAACGATATTCAATACCCGATGAGTACCGGGATTATAAAACATAATCCCGAATTTTTTGGATTGATTGATTTATCAAGCACAATCGAATTATTATTGACAAAATCGTTATATTTCGTATACAAACTTGCGCGAGTTGCACGTGTCATCTGTGAATCTTTGAGGCTGTGAGTCTGAACGTGCTTTTTCAGCTGCAGGCTGCTTAGGAACCAAAATCAGATCAAGGCTAAATGATGAAACGCTTGATGCTTTGATGTTACTTCTTGAGTTTTTTCCAAAATAATGTTTTCCATTAATTGTGTCTATGAATGTACATTCGTTATCTTCTCAAATAAATAAATAAAACCTTCCCTTTTTTATTTTTATTATATTATTTTCTATTTTAAGTCCAAGACTAAAATTATACGTACTTTATACATTGTACGTTATAAAAAACGGATGTAAAAAAATATTGTATTATTCATTTTAAATTATTTTTATCGATAAAATAACATGAAAATTATCCCGGGACTGGTCCCGGGATTCCGGGATCGACTAATTGCAATACCGAAATCCCGAGATCAAAATTTTGGCCCGGGATTGGAATCCCTAGTTACAACTAAATAAGTCTGTACTTACTAGGCCAATCAGATATATTGAATATTAATTTATTTTAAAATTAGTTAAACTAATATATCTATGTACAATATTAACACTTAAATATACATTTAAAATACAACATAAACAGAATAAAAAAAGACTAATGTAATAATTTATGTCTTAATGTATAAAGGTGTTTTTATATTCCATTGATTAAATTCGCTATATTTTATTTTTGCTTTAAATAAAATAAATTTGTTTAATAAAATACAGCATATATTCTGCATGATAATAATAAGTCGTAATACTAAACTATCGAAAAGTAAATAGTATATCATATTAAATTATAAAGTATGTATCATATTATATTAAAAATAAAATATTTTAAAAAGCCTGACAGTTTAATACGTTCCATAATAAAATCTTGCTTTGTAAGCGATGTGAAGCATTCTGTATGTGACTCTTGCCATTTAGTACAATTATATTTTCGTTTTGCATTACAATTTATTTGTACATTATGTTTACATATAACGATATGTATAAATGATCATGTTTTATAATATAATGAAATATTTTTCTTATAACTTAACAAGGCGTAATTATTCTATTTACGTGACGCTCGAGACTTTTTGAAAAGAAACGTGCTTCAATAATAAAATTTTTAATATAAAAGTTGTAAGCTCGAGAGTCGAGTTACTTTGTCACAAAAAAATGTCTTCTGCCTCTCGTACCCCAAGGACGCTTATTGATTTATTATTTATGTTTTTTAAGATGGCATTGTCATAAAGTAAATAAATCATATTAAGCATTGGATAAATGGCAGTATCGTTATTTTGAACTATACAAATAATCAGATGCAATTTAAGTGCGGTTTTGTTGTTTTTGTAAAATGTTTTTTTTACCTTAAAAATATATTAACACTTTATCTACCGCTCACGCCAATTGGCGTCCTGAGTGTGCCGAAAGTTAAACACCGCAGACGCCAATTGGCGTCCTGTGTATGTTTTCGTTTCCATGTCAAATTAAAAATATATGTTTAGTGTTTTATTTGATTTTTTTTTAAGAGATGACTAAATAAATGTATGAATTTTCATTTTATTTTAATTTTTTATTTTTTTAATTATATTTAGACAAATGCGAAGGTTTTATAAATATATTTTATATTTCTTTCATCAGGCAGTTTCACTACCAGACAAACTTCTGTATCTTTTGATGTGGTCCGAATATTTCAACAAATTTTTCTAGACATGTTATAAATGTAACAATGCATCAATTCAAGCCATTATTAAGTGGTTCTCAACATGTGGTTCGCCGGAAATAGAAATTAATTATTACATTTTCTTATTATTAGATTTTAAAATTGATTGATGATTTTAAAATTATAAAAGCAAGTAATCTAGGAATTTAAATAAATATAATTAAAATTGAGGTAACCAGCGGTTCTCAAACTTTTTCAAATTTCAAAAAACTTTTATCCAGCACACTTTTTTTTCGGACGGTGTAAAAAAAGAAAAAATATGATATTTTATACACAAACATATAAATGTGTATATTTAAAAATAATTTATTGGGTAAATGGGTTTATTTAGAAATAAAGTCAAATTACATAAAATTAAAAAATACGATGTACATATATAAAAAGTACAAGACACTAAAAATTTATCATATCATTAACCATTAGATAGTATTGGATTACTGAGAATCTATTGTATTTTTTTCTATCCTGCTATAAGGAAATTCCAACATATTTTTTGTGAGTAAATATTATCTCCCTTCAGATAATACTGGCTTACTGGAAATACCGAATCTCAGTGACACATTATTTTAGAAAGTGGGAATTTTTTCGAGTAATTATTTTTGAATTATTAGCACGATACACATAAAAACTTATGGATAAAAATTAAGTTTAAGTTATACTATCGTGTGAAGTGCATCTGGTTTTCGTGTGCTCGAGTGAATATTCGAAAAATATTACGAACTGTTTATAAAACATAGTTTTTTAGTTAGATACGAGTGTAGAATCTACGTGAAAATAATTACAGTTTATGTTATTTAATATAGTGTTAAATATATATAGATATTCCAAGTGACAATGAAAATTATAATGATAGTGATTCAGACTCCTCTGTTCATGAAAGAAATCATCCACATGCTATGATGCTCATGAGCAATGAGGAAGATGAACAAGAAAAATACTTAGAAGACACTTTACAAGACACAAAACTTTATTGAAGATGACTTGATTTCCGTTATTGCAGAATAAACGAATAGACACCATAATCAACACATCAACAGATACAAACTGCAAATAAAATCTAAAAAATGGGTGGATGTAACGGTACCAGAATTAAAAAATTGGTTTAGGTTGATATTGCTAATGGGCCTGGTAAAAAAAGGCTCATTACACCTGTATTAGACAATAAATCCACTAATAAGAACCTTGATATTTACAAAAACCATGAGTAGAAATAGGTTTTATCAAATATTACGTTACCTGCGTTTTTCCAATAATGAAAATGTTCCTGATAATGTAGGATTACTGTTCAAAGTACAAAAAATAATTGATTATTTCTCCGAAAGATTAAAAAAGATGTACAAACCAAGCCAAAACACATCTCTGGATGAGGGTATGATCCCATGGTGTGGAAGATTAAATTTTCACGTATACAACCCAAGTAAGCTCACAAAGTACGGTATAGTGATAAGAATGGTATGTGAATTAGTGTCAGGATACATATCAAAATTTTAAATATATATTAAGGACCTAGAATTTCGTTACAAGATTCAATATCACATCTAACATCAGACAATAAATACAAATGGCATCATCTTTATATGGACGATTATTATAAGTGCTGAAATAGCAAAAAAAATATATATGAAAAAAAATAGCATCTGTGGTACCATAAGGAAGAATCGGGTTTTACCAGAATATCTAAAAAATGCAAAATTACGAATATTTGAAACCAAATATAAACGATATGGGGTAATATTGTTGCAATTGTGAAAAACAGTAAAAAATCGAGACACTTTAAACTTTCATTATATAACTAGTTATTGTGAAAAGTGATTTACACGTGAAAGACAATGTAAATTATGTGTGTATGTGCCTGGAAAATTTCACATTACGATGGAGTGAATTACAACGGTTAGTGAATATTTTATTGCAAATGAATTATACATCAGTAAACTCGTATTAGTAAAAATGTCACAATACAAAAGAAAAGTTTGCTTGAAAAAAGTTTTTACAAATTTAAAAAAGTTTGAGAGCCGCTGGTTAACTAAATTTAAATTATTTTTATTAAAATTTCTAGGTTATTCGTTTTTATAATTTTAAAATCAAGATAATCATTTTAAAAATCTAATAATAAGGAAAAGTAATAATTATTTTTTATTTCCGGCGAACCACATGTTGAGAACCATCTAATAATAACTTGAATTGATGCATTGATACATTTATAACATGTCTAGAAAAATTCAACGAAATATTCGGACCGTATCAAAAGATACATAAATTTAAATAAAAAAGGTAAAATTCGCGAAGTTTTGCGAAAAGGTGCCGGTATTCAGCGTAAGTCTGGTAGTGAAACTGCCGGTCGGTAAAGTGTTAAAAGGCTTATTTTTTTGTAAAAATTATTTTTTACCTTGGAACATAATAGGCTTTTATTTAAATTTATTAATACAAAATAAAAAAAATTGATCTGGCTCTAAAAAAGATGGTGAAAATCGATTGCACGTGCTGTGGTGTGAGCTGGTGCATTATGATTAAGATTTAAGAGTACATATTCATTATTTTATTTTGCTCAGTAAAAAGCATGATTTTCCAATTGAATTATATTTGATTGATAGAGAGACTTTTCCTGACATGTTCAGAGACATTTTGTGTGGTTCTTTACTTATGATGTTCCCACAATCAACGCCCGAGGTGTTGACATAAAAGCATACGATTGACGAATGACAAAAAGATGTCACGTAGGACATCGATCGCCGTCTAGTACGTTTAACCAACACGTTAAACGTATTCGCATCAAATGACGTCGATTTAACGTTGCCGCGTGTAAATACGCTGTACATAAATAACCGAGATAGTTAATCCGGCACAGTGTCGATTAAACGATCGATTAGATAAGCTCATAAACGACGCTCATGGATCACTAGATAAAAGGTTTTATGTTGGTGTTTGGTGTTCAAACGTTTTAATATATTAAAACCGTGTCACTTCTATAATACATATGATCTTTGTGTTAAAAAATGTTATACAGCGTTGTTTAAATGAAAGTACTCTAAACTGATTGTATTCGGATTTCACTCTTTCTGGGTTTTCCCTCCGAGGTTGGTGCCCATTTGGAGGCAAGGCGGTAAAATGTGACTCGCGAAAATTGAATGGAGACATTGATGGACGACCATGGGGAGTTTTGCCTAAAAAAGGGCGCCGTCCCAAGACGAGTCCCCAAAACGATGGATGGAACCGTTTTGCGAAGGGACACATCCGTGGGAATTTTAATTCCGATGTTAAAAGCTTGTTCTATTAGGACTATTTGTGTTTTGTATTGAATTAGTAAAGTAAAGTAATACAAACGATTTAAAATGAATGAGATTTTTTATTGTTATTGTTTGAGCAGGTGCATTGTTGTGGTTAGCAGCGGGTATTTTTTAATCGTTTTATATTTATACTCTTCGACGACTGTTTTTAAATATATATCGGTAAAACCACTGTTTTTTTGCTAGATAACTCCTCGATAAAAAATATATAACATTCGAAACCTTAAGTTTGTCAAATAAGTATTAAGCTGTTAAGTATTTCAAAGAAATATTTTTTCTTTTAATATTTCTTATATCGAAGTCTGGAATTTTTGAGAATTAATCAAAAAGCGTATTTAAACTTTGTAATGAATTATTTAAACTGTCAAATATTTTACAACTTTAATTTAGATAGTATGCACATTGAATTGAGTTATGTATGTAATATTTAGTTATGTTATGTTACGCTTAGTTAAGTTAGATTTTATTAAATTAGTAAGAACGCCAAGTTAATTTTTATATTTAAAAAAAAAAAATACACTTTTTTGAAAAAATTTGCACTTTTGATATTGATTTTTAAAAAAATACTTGAAACGAAAATCTATGGCCATATATTTTATTTATTATCGCAATATTGACAAAAATATTATTTATCTAAAAACAATAATTAAATTATTTACTAAAAAAATATATTAACGATTTTTTTAACTGATTGCTCTACTACGTATACGAATACGACTAAAAGTGTTATATACTGTTGCTATGTTCATAGTAGAATTAATTTAGTGGATTTTTTAATTGTTTTTTTTGTATCATAAAGTAATTTTATATATTTTAAATAAATTTAGCATCGTTATCATCAGAAAGTTTAATAAATTCAGCATCGTTATTATATGTTCGTTACTCTAGATTAACTTCAAGAAAATCCTAACAAAAAAACCATCTCAAAGTTGTCAAATTTCTCAAAGTGCCAGGGTCAATTTCGTTATCCGACGCCAACAGGATTATTCAAGGACACTTTACCGCAAATAAAATATGCTTTGTGCTCGTGTATAATACAATAATGCAGACAAGGAACTTTTCGACACACAATCAAACGTATTTTCGGCAGATGGAAATTTCGCACATTGTACACGGATCACGTGTGTCGGGAGTGGATGAAAATTGGGTCGGGAAACTTATGGGGATAGGGTGGTCGTATTTTTTTCTTTCTTTCTTTCCCTATTTCCGCCTCTATGGTATCCAACAACGACGAAAAAAAACACCTATTGTGACACACTGTGCAAAACGTAATCGCCTCGTTGCGTATGCCACTCGGAACGGTCGGCAATTGTTAAATTCGTAATGGGCACTGTGCATTTGTGAATTTTTTTTTTGCGGATCGTCGCCCCAGTATTATCTTGTCGTATATATCGTTAGACTGATACTAAGAACTAAAGCTCAAAAAATGTTATTCAAATAATAAAAAATATTTTGGTCAAGTAAAACGCATTTTCTTAGAAAAATATGTTTCCAAATATTCATCGGAAAACTCAAGATTAATCAACTTGTTGATTAAGATTTTATTAAAATTACTTTTATGAATGGATAAATTCTGGTATCAATAAGGAAGTATATCTTAATAAATAAAACATGTTACAAAGTTAATAAATGTTTTTAAAGACGTGTATTTAGTGCTCGCGAGCTATACACTCTCGGGAGTTTTTGATCGCACCACCTAAATACCCACCATCTCCAGTTCCCCCTAATGAATATTGGGCAATAACCCTCTGTTGCCTCCGGCGTCTGCGTCGTAAGTAATGCCGACATTACCAACGGATTTTCCCTTTGTCGCCTTTGAATAATTTTGCCATTCAACACATCATCATTACCAGTTGTTAAGTTCGTATGAAAAATATTAACGTGATTTTTTTTTTTATTTTCAGGTAAGCAGTATTTACATTTTTGCACCTTTGCTGATAACTAATTATTATCAGGTGAGCGTAAGATTAAGCTATTGTGTGTCATGATTTTATATAAATTTATTTTTTTATTTTGAGAAACTCGTTTAATACATTTTTATTGTTGTAAACTTTAAGTTTAAATTCATTTTGTTAACAAGCTCAAAAATATTTAAAATTAGATTTGTTAGTTTTTCATTAAAAAGAAATATAGTTTGTTTTTACCTAAGCATTTATTGCTACATATACCAATTTGTTGACTTAAGTTCGATGTTATATTATTATCATTTATATCTTTCGGAATATTGGCTCTGAAACTATTTATGTCGAATGTATTTTAGTAATTAGTAATATTATTGATAAGAAATAGTATTTAAATCAATTTATAAATTTCTCGTGAAAAAAGAAATTTTAGATTTTTAGTGAAGGAGTTTATTGTTTAGTGTGAATTTTAAGAAGGGTGATAATAAACTATCGTTAAATACATATTATTTTATTTCTAAGTGATAACAAAAATATTTTTTTAATAAGAATTGACGCTATTGTTCATAAAACTCTAATGAATTTTGCCTAAAATTATTATATAAAATATTTTCTCAATTAAAAAAATTGGTTTACTGTGATAAATTATTATTGATTTTTATTTTTTAAGATATGTGTTTATTTGCACAATACAATACAACAAAGGGTGTAATCTATATAGTGGTTTTAAGATCTAATGTTATTATTATTATTTATAATTACAATTTAATCCATATACCCCCTTATTTTAATAATGGTAATTTTCATATTTTATTATTGCCAGTAGAAATTAAAAAAACTTCTGGGTATTTTTCATTCTTTTTTCTAAATTGTACAAAGATCCTTAGTTACTGATTATTCACTATAAATATATCATATTATTTGTATGACCACCGAACAATAAAATGCAACTTTAAATGATACTTAGTACAGTTACCTTTTACAACTAAAAAATCAATTCTCTTAATTTTACTGTTAAAAAAATAAATACTTTTTAATTCGTAATCTGCTTATTTGCCTTAAGATGATATATTAATTATAAGTTACTTATTATATTTAAATTTAGAATTTTTATCAAAAGCTCTCAAAAAAATATAAACTTGCAAATAATTTTAATGGATCTTTGCTATTTTGGCTATATTAAAAAAATAGTAAGCAATAAGTTTATTTTTCACAACAGATAAATTGAAAACAGGTTTTATATTAACACGTAATTTTTTTTGTATGACTTTATGCTTTTAATATTAATTTTATACCATAAAATTAAAATAAAAAATAACTGTAATTGTTTCTCTATTAATTTTTTTTATTGTTTATGGCTTTTCACTCCTTCGTTATTTGATACAAGTTGTGTTTCCTATTTATAATATCATTGTAGAATTGTTATTATAAGATACTATATTAAAATATTATCAAATTCTATTCAATAACTTGTTTTTCTAAATTTTTTTAGGTATAATAGTACTTCAATAATCTCAAGTATCATATTACAAACCATTTTTTTAAATAACTATTGTTATAATAATATAAAAGATTTTTAACTATTAATCATACATTCAACTATATTAGCTTAATCTTTTATATGAGATTATGTTTAGTTACATTTTTGTTATCCACCTTTTTTACTGTAAATTATTATTGATATTATAAACCATTTTCTTAACATGTCTATAAGACATTAATAATTATTAATCATACATGTTACTTCATATATTAGTTAAATCTTTATTAAGAGAATTATGTTTACTTATATTTTTCTTCATCTACCTTTTTATTGTAAATTATTATTGATATTAAAAACCATTTTCTTAACATGTCTACAAAACAATTAATAATCATACATCTAATCATAATAGCTATATCTTTATTAGGAGAATTTTGTTCAGTTACATTTTCATTATCAATCTTTTTATTTTAAATTATAATTGATGTTATATACCATTTTCTTACTATGTTTGGGAAAAACTATCTGCATTATTAAAATACATATAGGTTTTCAATTTAAATTTCTAAAATGTCGCGTTAGAAATATAAACTAGTAGTTAGACCAGAGGTGGCCAGCCTTTTGTATACCATGCGCCAATTTTTTCACAGACAAGTTCAGATGCGCCATACAACTCAAGCACTTTTTTTATTTTCTTACGTTCACATTTGGGGTTGTAAAATATAGATAGGAGTAGGAACTGCTTCACTTATGGGAGGAAAAGGAATAACTCAATCACGGAATTCAATTAATTAATTTACGTCATTTTAAAAGCACACGTTTATTAGAGCACAAATCTACAATAGTAAGAAATAATCACATGGAGGAGAGGGTGATCGCTGTTCAAATTCTAATTAGTTTTTCGCGACCCTGTTTTGCTTTTTACTAATTTCATTTATTAAAAGGCTTGTTCACACCTGTATGCGGTTCCAAAGCGACATAAATAACTTTTTGCATATTTTCTTAGCTCTGGGAAATGTTTACTAAGTAATGAATGCCAGAAATTAATAATGTCAGACGCATTTTGATCCGGGAAAAGCTTATCAAATTTCATTTTTAAGAAGGAATTTGATTTTAAATCAATCAATTCCATTTGCATGTTACAAAGCATCTGCATTTTATTTTGTTCACTTACTGAAAATGGCTTTATAAATGAGAGCATACAGTTTTCTTCTTTAGCAAAATCACGAAACCACTTTCAAATGACTCTTGCAAAATCTTGATTTTGTCAATATATTTGGTCAGATTGCTATTACCCGCAGCACGTTCACTCTGCTCTTTTAAGTGTGAAAATTGATTTTAATCCTCATTTTGTAACTGGGAGATAAACATTTTTTAATTGATTTGAAATAAACTAATGCTATTTACTCAGCTAGAAAATAATGTATTCTTATCTTGTAGTTTTATATTTAGATCATTGAGATGGCTAGTAATGTCAACTAAAAATGCCAAATCAAATAGCCAGTATAATAAAGTTCTTTCATAGTTCATTTTCCTTTACCAAAAAATTAGAAACGGCATTTTTCAATTTCCAAAATCTACTCAGAATCGGACCTCTAGAAAGCCAGCACACTTCACATTGAAGGATAAGTTCACCATATTCCAAATCTAGCAATTCACAGTATTCTCTGAATTCTCGTCTGTTTAATCCTCTTGCTCTAATTTTATTTACACATTTCACAACCGGTAACATAACATTTTTTATATTTAAAGTTTTCCCACACAATGCCTCTTGGTGTATAATTCAGTGATATTTTAATACAGGACGTTATAAAAAGTTTTCAAGCAAAGTTGAAAGAGCAGAAACTCCATCAGTACAGACACTGATGAGTTTACTATAATCGAATTTTAGATTTTCTAGGCATAATTTTACTTTTTCAAATATGTCTGTTACTCTTGTTTTACCATGCAATGACTTCAGACTAGCAAGTTCTTCAAATACATTAAAATTATCATTAATTCCTCTTATAAAAATGTTTAACTAGGCAACATCACATATGTCCATTGATTCATCCAAAGCTAGCGAAAAGAAAGTACAAGAATGAACAACATCTCCCAGTTGCTGATCTACGTCCTTTCTTTCTAAAACTTTGGATAAATATTTGGAGACAAGATTTAACAATTTCTTCTCCTTAAGAAAAAAGGCTTCTTTTTTTTTGCCAATGCTAAAGCAATTTTATATGATGCTTCTGTCATCGCCAAGTCTTCACAACCTACTTTAAGAAATATATTTTGACTTTTTTCTGATTTCTTCCTTTTTCTTAGTTACATATTCTTTTCGTAACTCAGACTCAAGAACAAGCTTCATTTTTTCTTCTATATTAGTCTGATGCTGTGTTTGATAGTGTCTCTGAAGATCATGCCTTCTATTATGTGAAAGAGTACTTTCACAAACAATGCAAAACGGTTTTCCTGATGAATTTGCTATAAATATCTATTCATTTTCCCACTTTTCATTGAAATCGCGCTACTATCACTATCTTGGCTTCTTTTCTTCATTTTCTTTTGCATTATAACAGATAACAGGAATTTATAAAAAACATAGAAAAGTATATAACTCTAAAAAGTTGAAAAAGAACAAATAGATCCAATGTACGTACGTCATATTACACAGAATATCAACTATGTGGGATTTGAATTCTATATATTGCTCTGCTTCGACAATTCTAATACATATTTATTCTTGAATCTGTCTTTTAATCACTCAATACAAAAACCACGCTAGTACACCTAACACTCGCAAAAACTCCGCTTCAAACTCCACGCCACGGTGGCTCACTCAGAATTAACTGACAAGCACGTTGTGTGTTGCTAGTGCGCAGTGCTTGCGAACGTTTGAGTAGGAACGCGCAATGGCAACACCTATAGCAGCGGTTCTGAACTGGTGCACCGCGAAAAAAAATATGAAAAGCCGAAAAATACGCATAAAGTTGGACATTACCGAAGGTTGAATGAATTGAATTAATGGGACTTGAGTTAAATATGGAGTCAGTTATGACGCCTATTTCAAAAGCATAAGTGGCGCAAGGATGCAATGCGCCATTTGTGATCATCCAATGCGCCACGTTTGGCGCATGCGCCACGGGTTGGCCACCACTGAGTTAGACAAATATTTCAATAATAAATAGTTGGAAAACTTGCGAATATATTCGGTATTCGAATATTCTAATACATATTGGATTTAAAGTCCTAAGCTAGCACTAATACAATCAATTATAGTAATATTTGCAAACATATGTATTTTATATATTTTTTACCAAAAAAATATTATATTGCTTGTTTTTTAAAGGATGAAGGAAAAATTAAAAAAATATGTAAATGCATCTAGAAAAATATTATTCGCGATACGCAGATAAAAAATATTAACTACAAGATATTATACGTTTTATTCCACTTTTTTATTTGCTCAAATCAGCGTTGCTGCTTTTAATTTAATTTTCTATATTGTTGTTAATTCATGATAGCACTTTAAACTTAGCAATCTGTATATTTTTATTTTTAATAAATCATCTGTTGTAACATGACGGGCATAAGTCCAATGCGTTACAACAGGGAAAATATGTAAGAAAGTATTAACATTCAGACTGAAAGTCTGGGAATCGGTGATATCTACATGTATTAATAATTATAAATTAATTTGTGTAATAAAATTAATAACCAATAGATGTCACTGCAGCTAAGGCCGGTTTATTTTTATAACAATAGCGCATTATTTTATACATAAAAAATCGAGTGCTGCTACTCGGAACCGAGCCCGCAACCTTAGAGTTACTAGTCTGAGACGTTACGGACTACGCTATTCCGTTCTTTAAATACCAAATTATTGATCAAACTCGAATCTTTAATATATAACATGATATATTACTTTTATCTTAATAATATATATTTTTATTTAAATGTCTCAAAAATAACTTATAAAAACCTTATGTTACATTACTTTTATCTTTGCATTATTTAAGCACTGCTTTAAAAACGTTCTTAAAATGTAGGCTCTGATATTCTATATTTTCTTAAAATTTTCATGAATTATAGTTGAAACAAACTATATAATAAAAAACATGCTATAAGCTATAATCATTTTTATGTTTAAAATTGTGTAATTTACAACAATATGTTGTAAAAAAAATAAAACGTCAATAGTCATAATTTAATGTAAAAATTTGTCTAAAGATTTAGCACTAATGGAACATGTTTTCTGCACTTTAAGCAATATATGTTTTGGAACTTTATGCTTATATTTAAATTTAAGGTTGTTTTTATCAGTCTCTACAACATGATATATTAGTTGGTTAGTGTGGTCACGCTAAATATTTTTGTAGTATTTTCTAGTATAATAATTACAATGATCTGAAACAGCATTTTTTGCTTACTATATACAGTTTTAAAAGATAAGTGTTCAAATTTATTTTATGTCTTATTTTTTCAACTTTACTTTAAATTTAGAAATAAACTATTACTAGCGCTACTTTTTACAAGAAAACAATATTTTTAAATGTCTGATTAATTGCTTAGGAATTAACATATATTTTTTTGTGGCACTCTTTTTAATAAATATCGGTCTGAATGTTGTAGTGGCAAAACAAGTGCCAAAATGTGTTTGGTAAATATTAGCTTGCTTAAATACTAATTCATTTAAATTATTTATTTATTTGACTAGCCATAAATTGTGAAATGGTACTTTTTGAAGTCTAATTGCTTACATAAAATATTTTGCCACTTTATATCTTGTGAACAATTTACTTAATTAATTATATAAGCACTTATTTCAAAACTTACTTTATACATCGCAAAATATAATTATAGATGTGATTGTAAAAACACATAAATTATTTGATTATTTTTGTTCATAGTGATTTATTTACATAATGTCTTTGCTTTTATAAAATGTTATTAAATTAATTTTCCAGTACTTTAAAATATATTTGACTGAAGTATGAAACTTGCCGATGCCATCATAAATATTTAATTATGCGTATATACATAAGTACGTTATAGTGATTACACTTAAGCTAATACGCCCTTTTAAAACTAATCCCTTTTATTATCAGCTTAAACATTTGAGTGGTAAATGGTGTCAGATTTTTTTGTCAGAAGTGTTTAATCGGCTCCCGAAATTGAAACGAATTGCCGCGCGGTAAACACTTTTTTCGCCTCGTGGGTATCTCGGTCTCTCAGCCGGTGGTTGCTGGCGTGCCACTACGTACACCTAAATGGTTTTAAATTCGAGTGAGAGAAAGATCCTTCGGCAAGATGGATTGGCGAAAATAAAAAGGGTGTGTGTATGAAAGAAGTCGGCATGGGTACGACGTTGATGGATGCGTTTTAAAAACTGACTCTCAGATGCTAAACGGTCGCGTTGAAAACCGCGCGGCTACTATTTTGTCTTTTGGTTTCAATATAATATTATCTATTCTCTTGATGTTTCGTCAGACATAAATCATCCGAGAAGATCTGACTTGATGTTGTGAAACTTGAAAACATTTCGTAGGCGCGAACTTATCGTCTGTATGACGCAATACATAAATTATTCAAGTCGAATTTGATTAGTCTAACATATTTTTATTACAATACATCATTTTATATTTATTATAAAATACAATGATGATGTTTTAAGATTTTTAACATATGAACCTAGTACAGGTTCATATGTTACCCTCGACTTTTGCACATAATTGGTTCCTGAAAATGTGTGCGAATGTTGAATGTTCGAAAGTAGAGGGAAGTAAAATGTGTGTATTTTAAAACATTTATTTATCAAGTAAATATAAGATGTTTAAGAGGCGTTTTAAAGACATGTTTAAGTGGGGTTTGCTGTTGTTTCTTTTAAAAAGTTATCAAGAGTTAACTGTTTTCCACTATTCTTTTTCTTTTTTTCATATAGTATTTTATAGCATACTATGTCTTTATTGATCGCTCTACGCACTTGAGATATGCGTTTTTCATTGGGATCACTATCACCCATAATATTTAAAAATTTGTCAAGATGCGTGAAGGCTCCATTCATATTTTTCATTGTTAAGGAGTTTTCCAAAATAAACTTGTCTTATCTACATTAAATATTTGGCTAGAGGAATATTCTCCATCTTCAATAATTTTGAATAATTAAGAAATAAATTCTTTTGCAGCATCTTTATCCACATCATCCGATTCTCCAGTAAATTTAATATTATGAAAAGAATACCTCATTTTAAAATTGTAAAACCAACTATTACTTGCTTGAAAAACCGTGTTAAAATCTTTTTTTTAATCTATTCTTCTAATCTTTGTGCAAACTAAGAGCTTTTGCTTGAATAATTTAAATACTCAGAAGGACATCTTTTTGATGTTGGTCATCGATCCATGATGACAAAGATTTTTCTATTTCATCCATGTTTTTTTTGCCGTTTTTTTGGAAACATATCGTTAAAGATTGTGGAAATATATCTTTAATTTCAACAATTTTGAACATATTCTTTAATTATATTTTTATTTTGCAAAATTGAAGATATCGTAGACCTGTTTGTATCATATGAACGTCCGATTGAATTGATTGAATTTCCATCTTTGTCTCGAATCGTGTAAAGTTTATGAGTCCTTGATTTTTTTTGTTTGTATTAACACTTAAAAGTTAAAGTTTTTCCATTTCTCACTCATATTTAATTTAAAAAAAAAATTAAATTAAAAAAATGTTTTTTTTTTAATGTGCGAAAGTCGAGGGCCGTCTGTATTTTTATCGTGCAGAGCCGTCGCCCCATTCACTCTCCCCCCTCTCCTCTTTCCTTCGGACGGCTCTGAAATTATTCATTTTTTTATATATTATTATTATTTATTTTATTAATTTATTTAGCTTAATAGCTAATCTTTACATCTAACAAATTTAGTAACATATATTAAAATATATAAAAAAACATAACAGAAAGAAAAAATAAAAATATGCAATAATAAAGTCTTAATATTATAATTTATTTCTATATGTACGAAGGTGTTTTTTTATTCCATTTATGAAACCCGTTATATTTTTGCTGTTTCGGATTTCTCTTGGAAGACTATTATATAAATCAAAACCTCCGTACATAATTCCCCTAGCCGTACTCGTTTTCTTATACTTAATTATCTTTAAATTTTCTCTATTTCTAGTATTATATTTATGTACATCTTTATTTCTTATTAAATACTTATTAAAATATTTTGGTAACATATTATTTTCTAACTTATATATAAATACTAAAACATTCATACTCAATATTTCTTGAACATTCAACCATTCTAATCTATCAATCATACTTTTACAATTAGTTAATCTATTTTTATTTAAGATTACTCTCATTGCCCTATTTTGTAATTTTTGCAACATTTGTTTATCTAATTTATTTAACATATTTAATAGTGTTGCACAATAATTAAAATGGGGCAATATTATACTATTGTAAATTATTTTTTTTGTATTTATACTTAATATATTTCTTAATCTAGATAATAAACCTATTTTTCTACTATTTTTTTTTAATATGTAATTACAATGTTCTTTAAAATTTAATTTTGTATCAACAATTACTCCTAAATATATTATATTATCCACTATTTCTATACTAGAGTTATTTATTACTATTTTGGTACTATAATCTAACACATTTTTATAAAAAATAAACATACATTTAGTTTTATTCTCATTTAATTTAAGTACATTATTCTTAAACCATATTTCTAATATACCTAATTCATTATTTAAATTATTTACAATTTCTTTAATGTTATCACCTATGCAATACATTAATGTGTCATCCGCAAATAGATGAATTTTACATTTTTTCACGTTATCAACTATATCATTAATATACAAAACAAATAACAATGGTATAATATAATCATAGTTGCTCTTGTGTGTATGTTTTCTTTGATGCATTATTTTACATGCCAAATACTTTTCTTTTCCTTCTTTGTATTCTGTATCGAACGATTCGTTATATCTCATAAATACGTTTACAACTTCGAAATTCAGACAAATTTTCAATGCCCCGCTGCAGCATCCAAGATGCTTTAAATATAGACAACAAATTAAAAACTCATCTCTGCAACATGCCACCGCGCATTTTAGCAAAGGAGCGAGCTCAGCCAGGATTTACTGTCCTTTTAAATACATTTAGCCAAAAGCGTTCACCGCGCAACACGTGTTGCGGAAAAATATCACCGTTCCATTCCCTTTTGTAATCAGATTGCTCGCGCGCCACGATGATATAGTACGTACCCTTATCGCGAATTACATTCGCGGTCTCGAATCTTTTGTATTATCATTTTCTCGGGCCGGGAACGCTTCCTTCCCTTCGACCGAGTTCAACGGGTTCCTAGTTTCACGCGCAAGGGCGTTGCGTGCACTGTGAACGCGAGCCGTATTGCCCACAGGAAAAGGTGAATTTCCGGCCCTGTGCCGCTTTGAATAATTTATGGTCGACCGGAAATGCTAGGGCAAATCGCACAAAGCCGTGCCCTTCGCGATAAATTCGCGAAAATATTTTTTCCCCCGTAATTTCAGAAAGATTACTCGTAACAATGTGTGAGGCTTGGATTATGTGGGCTCAACATACTATTGCTTTTTATGTATGTTGAATGCATGCGATACTACAATTTTAGTAATGGAACAGTATTACAATTGTTCGAAGCTGAAGTTGATAAAAAAACATAAGGAAATAAATATTTTAAAAGCATTCACTCCAGTGAAAATTGCTTAAATTATAAATTGAGTATGAAAAGATGGTTAAAAAATAACGTACTTAAACTAAATGTAAGTTCATTAATTAAATATGCGACGCGAGTAACGTATTAGTATTATTAATAATATTAGTGATATATTAGTAGGCAAAATATCTACCGGCAAATGAAAAATTATTTAATGTAAAAAAATGTATCGTTTTAAATTTATAATTCGTTGTTTTCTAAGAAAAATATATTGCACAAAATTCATAAAATTCGCAAACATAAAAAATGCTGGTTTTTGATAAATAAAAAATAATATTTACAAACATTACCACGTGTAATTAAATTTGGTTTATTATGACTAAACTAGATGCATCATATCATGAAAGTTAAGAGAATCTTAATTATGTTTTCATTTCGTAAACGTGAGAAAAACTACATTAAACAAACCGTATGGCACCCTAATGATATCGTGGACTTACACCAAAGCCCCAATCCATTAGATACATACATTTGTATGTACGATACATATATACGTAGGTATCGTTACTTTTGTTCAATGCCTAACGACGCGCTTTGAACACGAAATTAACCTCACGGGAATCGTTTATTAAAATAAACACGTAGTTGTACTTTCGCCGATGTTTCAAAGGGAACCAAAGCATGTGAGTGGATCAATTCCAAGGTACATTATCTTCGGATTTCGGTTTGATGGCAAAACCGAAGGCCAGAATTTCGATGCTAGTTCGTCCTTCAAACATCATGGCAAAGTTCACACGATACGACACACAAACACACATATATTCACATGTACCACATAATACGCAACTCCGTTGGGAATTAATGCTAAGCATTAGATTATTGACATTCGAACCGTTCGCGTTGTTAGTGGAGCAGAATTAATTATTGGGGTGGTTAAACGGTTGTTTTGGTATTGGAAAACTGTATGTTGATATCTATATAGAGTTTTGGATCAAAGGATTAATAAGTGAGTTCAAGGAAAATACAGCTATATTTCTTTAAAGTTATGTTTTTAACAATATAAAATGTCAGAACAATCTTATATTTTTGAGTATGTACATTATTTATTATTATGATAAATATATTAAAATCTGGTTAATCAAATTATTTGACCAATATAAAAATTGCTTAAAAAACCCTTGAAGTATAAACTTTTAAATATTTTTACAATATACTTTCTTGGGCAGCCGGTCAAAAGAGCGTGCGTCAAATGAGCGCCGTCATATAAGCGCTGCATTAGAGTCATATGAGCGCTTAAAAAAAGAGAGCACGTCATAAGAGCGCAAAATCAATTTGATATATATCAAGTAATGAATATTTTAGGAATTATGTTTACAAAATATAAGTAATTGTGAGAAATTTACTAAGAATTAAAATTCACGAGATATAGGCGGTAAAATTAGTATTTTGTATGCCAGAGCGCAATGACGATTAAAATGATTAGACAATAAAAATATTATTATTTATTAATTATTACGTACATACGAAAGTATGGCTCTCCATCCCCATACATGCGATATATGCATATCAGTGTCGTGCGATAACTTTGAAACAGGGCATGCGGTTAGGGGGGATAGGA
This sequence comes from Plectrocnemia conspersa, assembly GCF_051122295.1. Lineage (NCBI taxonomy): Eukaryota > Metazoa > Arthropoda > Insecta > Trichoptera > Polycentropodidae > Plectrocnemia > Plectrocnemia conspersa. The sequence continues at coordinate 25,726,331 of NW_028277177.1, read as the reverse complement.
ACAAAAACTATATTTTTAAATTTATTACAATTTAGAAGAAACTCGTAAAATAGGGGGAATGGGAAAAAACACTATATTTTTAAATTTATTACAATTTAAGTGAAGCTCGTAAAAAGCACGAATGCTCTCAACCTCACATATGCGCTACTATACAATTAAAAAAATTTAGTAAAGAAGATCGTATCGATGATTTCTTCAGTGCTCAATTTAAGGCAAATGTTGAATTAAATAATTAGAAAGTTACTGCGAACAGATATATTATTTCCAAATTAATTGAAGTGATTTGCTTTTTATCTAAACAAGAACTTTCTTTTCGAGGACCCTCTGAAAATAATAATACCGTAAATGGAGGCAACTATGTTGATTTATTGTATTTTCTAAGTGAATCAGACACATTATTAAAAAAAGTGAGAATAGATTGTCAGCTCTTGCATTAATATCAATCGAAAAAAAACTTTTAGACAAATTAAAGAAAGACAATATACTGATTATATAATGCGGTTATTGCTAACTTTTGTAAGAAGGAGCGTCGAATAAAATTAATTTTCAATAAAAATAAATACATAATATGTTTATAAAATAAATAAAATAAACTTTAAAGTAAAATTTTGTTCAGTCCCCCCTAACCCCCATATTATCAATATGTAATAAAAGTATATATTTCTCACTATTTTAAACTAAAGAACGTCATTTGAAAATGTCGTGAATTTGGCACATATAAATTAGATTTAAATAATATAAAACTTGAAATCATCGACATTATACTTTGAGAAGGTCAACCAGTCAACAACAAAGGTGACCTTCGTGTCACTCTCGCAAAAAAATAAATCGAACGAGAGATACATATTTAAAAATAAACAAACAACTTGCATTAAAATAATTCGAATTAGAAATAAATATTTTAAAAATAGACAAATTGAGATGCACGACATTTTAATTGTTATGGTTTATATGAACATAACACGAAGCATAACCTTGAACTCGTTTGAACTTGTTTATGCATCTCGAAATACTTAAAAAAAATTCAGTAGCTATATAACAATGGTCATTAACGGTCGTGCTACATTTTTGTCGAATAAGTGTTTTTATAATAATATCCCTTTCAATGTTTTTAACTATAAAGTGATAGTGTAATTTAGTGTATGTGTTACAATTAAGCAGTGTATAATTCAAATTAGTGTTTATTATATTGTTACTATGCGCGGCACCGTTGCTTCAGTGTTTTTCCACGGCGCGGCGTGCAACCGATGCAATGCGACGCGTCCCTTCCCCCGCCGGCCTCGCGGGGGAAAGAACGCCGATTGACGCCGATATTTACAATATCATGCAGTTGACAAGCTAATGTCTTTGGATTTTTCTGTGTCATATAGTTAGCCCTTTGTGCTAGTAACTCAACATCGTATTCCAAGCGTTGCACTCAAAACTTTCAATGCATTTATTGGCTTTGTGTTGGAGCTAAATTTGCCAATTTCAATTTATTAATGGTAAAAAAGCTTCTGGTAGACACAGTTAAGTAATATTGAATTCTAAACTTATGCAAATAAGTCAATAATCTTAAATTTACGAGTGTAAGTTTATTGTAAAATTTTTCATCGGAAAATGGCCGAATCGAGCTGTGTTAAGACCGCATAACGCTTACTTGACGGTTTTAAGTTAATAATTATTGGTCTTAAACTGATTTTTTTTTTCAAAGGTATCTATATTTTTATGATATGGGATGAAACGGGATTATATGCTCTAATTGTGCATAATTGTTACTTAATATTGTGTGTCTGTTATGAAATAAAAACGAAAAAATGAGAACGTCACAAATGAGCGCGGACAAATGGGCGTGCGTCAAAAGAGCGCTGCATTATAAGCGCTGCGTCATAAGAGCGTTTACCAAAGTAGCGCTGTAACAAAATAGCGTGCGTCAAATGCGCAGACAGCCATATGAGCGTTTGACAAAAGAGAGCACGTCATAAGAGCGCAAAAATACTTTGAGAAAATCAAGTAATGAATATTTTAGGAATTAGGTATACAAAATATATGTAAATTGTGAGAAATTTTAAAGAATAAAAATCACGAGATATAGGCGGTAAAATTAGTATTTTATGTGCCAGAGCGTAATGACTATTAAAATGATTAGTCAATAAAAACATTATTATTTATTAATTATTACGTACATACTCAAGTATGGCTCCCCATCCCCATACGTACGATATACATATATTTTTATTAAAATGAAACGCTGGTTTTGAATTTATCATAAGATTTGTTCTGTAATGTTTCATTAAATTGACAAATAATTGTCGACTCGACTAGCAATAAATGCGTACAGTTATAGGGCAGCTATATTAATTATATGCGATAAATAAAATATAATATTAAATTTTCACAGCATCGAGGTTGGATTTTGGGGTCCTTCGGCTTAGGAAATTGGTGGAAGGAACACGAAATTCACAAAAAAATAGTTTAATCGTAATCGCGAAAAATTTAGGTCTCTAGTAATAACACATTAAAACTAAATATCAGACTAATAAAAGAATCATAGAGATTCACCAATGACAGGTGAATGACATTTGTTATTTTTATTGAAGCATAACCTTGAATTGTCTGGATGCATCTAGAAATATTTAAAAAAAACACCAGTAGCTATGCGACCGCGGACGTAAACAGTCGAATAAATTGTTTTGTTACATTTTTCTCGAATAAGTGTTCTCGTTCATATTTTTTTATAATAATATCCGTTTCGATGTTTTTAATTATAAAGTGATAGTGTATGTGTTAGAATTAAGCAGTGTATAATTCAAATTAGTGTTTATAATATTGTGCAACTGACGCAACGCGTCCCTTCCCCCGCTGCGCCGGCCTCGCGGAGGAAGAGACGCCGATTGATGCCGAAAGCGCGATATTTACAATTCTAGGCATCATGACAAGGTAATGTCTTTCTAATTTTATGCGTCATATAGTTAATCCTTTGCGCTTGTAACTCGACAATTGGTCGACATCGAATTCCAAGCGTTGCACTCGTACGTCGACGAAACTTTCAATGCATTTATTGGCTTTGTGTTGGAGCTAATTATGCCAATTTTAATTTATTAATGTTAAAAAAACTTCCGGTAAACATATTTTAGTAATATTCAATTTTTAACTTATGCAAATAACTCAATAATAAGTTTATTGTAGAATTTTTAATCGGAATATGGTCGTTTCGCGTGGTGTTAAGACCGTTAATTGTCACCGATAATTTACGGTGTCAATTAAACTCATTTTTTCTTTCGAAGGGTATCTATATTTTTATCATATGGGATTATATGTTCTAATTGTGCCTAATTCTTACTTATTATTGTGTGTCTGTTATAAAAAAAAACAATTTTAGTATGACGGAAAAAAAGAGCGAGATGCAAGCAGAACTCGCTATTTCGCTCACACTATTCAAATCAGCGATTGACAACTATCGACAACTCAAATAATAATATTAGTCTCTATTTATTTATTTATAAATACATATATTGATTTATTTTTACAAATTATTCATATATTTAAGAATGCCGATATATTAATGTTATTACTGTGACAGTAATAGTAGTAGGAACGATATCTAACCACTTAAAACAAGATGGATTATGCTTATTTTAATCTTAAATATCATGACAAAAAATTGGTATGGTGCGCCAAGTTTATATTGTTAACCTAATATAATACCTCTGCACCAAGAGATCCATTTACCCAAAATTATAAAATAATATATCGATTTTAAATGTTTCTAATCGTTGCAATTATGTAAAACCCATTAAAAAAGTTTTACTATATGTTAACCATAAAGAGTTGAGCCCAAAGCTGGAGACTGATTCTACCAAAACAGATATAAGTTTTTTGGAAAATTTGGTCAACGTTACATTGTTTACGCGACATATGTTTGTAATGAAAAAATGCTGATTTTTTAATAACTTGTTTATCTGTAAATACAGAAAAATGAGCAATAAATAAAATATTTGTTCTATAAAACAAATTGTTTGTAAATTACTGCTGCACAGATTAGGTGCGAACACTTACACTTTATGAATCCTTTTTCGAAGAAAAATCTGAGTATTTACCTTACATAAATGCACAAACAATTTATTCTATCCTTTTTCGAAAAAAAATCCATAGATTTACCTTACATAAATGCACAAAAAAATCGTTCTATGGATCAAAGTATTCATTTTAATGCACAAGTCTCTTAAAATAATTTCTTGTTATATAGCACCCATTTTATTTTGCACTTTAAAGACATTTATTAAAAAGCTGCTCTAAATCTTTAATCACTTAACTGTAAAACTTCATTAAAATGCAGCCTAAGATCTGCGTTCTCCCAGAGAGCCTGCGTCCCACAGAGATGCCGTGCCGAAATAAAGAGACTTGTAGCTCTCTAGAATCTGTGAACTTACTTGATCCTTCAGCTGTGAGTTGGGATTATGGTTTTAAAATATTAAGCATTTTTATATACATTGGATATGGATCGCAACACAGTCATTTTCATGAGTGTTAAAGCACACAGTAGTTTTTTAACATATGTATTTAAAAAACATAGCATTTTGATATATCTATTTGCATATTATTTTACTTAAAAGTTTATAATTAGCTACATTTTTTTGTTCATAATTATAGTTTTTATCGGACACGGATTAAATTATAAATATATTTATTATAAAAGACATTTTATCTTTAGCAAGCAAAAGCTTTGTAAGCGATTTTTTTACATTATGCCAATTTAAATTGATATTTGATTCTATTCTATTTTTGTTGGATTTTTATTGCTTATAAAATCTATCTCTTTTAAGTTAAAAACATATAGTCTATATTTATAACGCTTCTAGGCTTGTGTGTGGTTTTTCATTAAAGACTAAAAAAATATAATAAACCTTTTCTCAGATAGATTTACAAAACATTCAATTATATTTTTTTATTAATAAATTTTGTCCTGAATATTACAAAGAAACACAGTACATAAAAATATTAGTAAGCTAACAAACTTTTCACTATATTTTAATTATCTATAATAATTTTAGTAGAAATCGGTGCATTGTTTATAATTGCTTTTTAATTATGTTGCTGAGGTTCAAAAGAAACTGTATCTGTCGGTAATCAATTAAATAACCAGTTGCGGATGTCGGATGGTTTTTGTTAAATATTAAAAAGTTTTTAAATACCTGCTTTTATATAAAACAATAACAATATTTCTTTGAGCGATCAACTTCAAAATATTTTTGATTTATTTATGAAATAAAATTTATTGGTATCGAGACATTAAAAAACTCAAAAATATTTTTTTTATAACGAATCGGGATAGAAACTTTAAGAAAACGCTGACACTAATTGTATATTTATTACGAAAAAAGTAAATAAACTTACTCTTAAAAAGAGACCTCTCAGCTAATAAAATATCTAAACTTCTACCCTTTACGTTATAATAAATAATAATAAGGTATTTAAAAAAAATATTATGTGGCTCAAAAGACCACACACTTTTCTTATAAAACGTAATTTAATGTAAAATATTTTATTTATTTTTGGTGCAATTTATTATGTTCTAAATTTTCAACCTACGCAAAATATATTAAAGAACATATTTTTAAGCGCAAAACGTTATTAGAATAGCTTGATGTTTTTTAATCAAAATACAGTTTTTGAGAACATAACTAAGAAAAGTCAGTTTGGCAAAATAACTTTTAAATACATACTTGTTTTTCAATGGGATGAACACAGCTTTATTTTTATGTTTTTTGACTTAGGGTATAATTTTCAACTTTTGAAAGACAGTCTCTCTTGTACCATGCATTACTAGACCCGTCTCTTTTTACCACAAAACCTTATTGCTCTTAGTGAATAACAAACGCTCTAGCATACCGTCGCTCGTCGTTGTTCGTCGTCGCTTGCTAAATATATTTAATAATAAAAGTAATAATATTGCCTTGAATTGATTTATTTTTTTGTTGAACTCTGAAAGCTGTAACTGGCATTGTTCAAATAAGCTTATCTATCGTAATTTTTTGTTATTTAACAAAACATATATTTAAAAATATTTTCTCAAAGAAGTAAAGCTTAGTTTAGTTCGAAAATCTGACCATTAAATCAGACGAATTCAGTCCCACTTTACTGTTCGTCACAAATAAAATCGACAGGGTCGTGTTTCATATATAAATCTCGACTCATCATTCTCGCCCGGGGCGTCTCGCCCACTTAGCGTCCGCGATGAAAAATAATTCACCAGCGCCTCGACGGGGACTCCGCCCCCCGTGGGGTTACACATGTGCCCAGGGCGGGCATAAAACTTGTGTGCGGAAACAAAGCAAATGGCCGGCCGTGCGCTGGGGCTTTTCTGCTGAGCAAATTGAAAATCAAGACAAAGTTCTCCCGGGTAATCGTTTGCGCTTTAAGACGGGAAGCGTTACACGCATAAAGCGATTCTTGGGAATTCGGCTGAGTGATTTTCACACACACGTACGTACATACATGAGATGTAAAGAGCGAAATGGTGAAAAAGAAGGGAAAAATGTGAAAAATTGGGAGCCGGAGATGTGTCTGAGAATCGCTCGTTTGAACGAAAGGAACACGGATACGGGTGCTTTCTGCTGACACTTACATTAAATTGCCATCGTGTTTGACAATTACGTGCTTTTACGCTTGACTGTACGAAATTCAAAGTTCAAATTTCACACTGAAGGTACTGCGTGATGTATTGTGGTGAATAAGGACAAAATATTTATTTTTTCAAGGGTGCCGAAAAGATATTTTATATATATCTACCATGTCAAAGAAATGACGTAAACTCCTTTCTGTCATACTACGCGTCCTGCCCACTTAAGCCTTTGAGCTCTGGAAAATATCTATAGAAGGACTCAATACATATTCATAATTCATGTTTCCCTCTTGGGACATTTGTACTACTTACAGCGTCTTAATTTGGTACGAAGATCCCTTTAAGACCTCTCGCTCTTAAACTTGTCGAAATGCTGTTCTTGTTTATGTTAGGCCGCCATATGCTGCTAATGGTTTAATTAGCGTGTAAGTGTAAACTTATTTCTAACTTCATTTAATTTTTGTGTTGCAGTCTTATTTTCGTCAGGTTCTAAAATAAAAAAGAATACCCTTTAAGACCAATATAGGAAAATGTTTACTTTAAAATTAAATACAAGGATAATAAAAAAATAAAATATGACTAATTGTAAAAACAGGATAATATAAATTAGAGAAAAAAATAAAAAGTACATAGGTTAATTATTTAATTTACCAATTTTAAAACTTATTCGTTAATAAGAGACCTGAAGCTTGTATAGAGTACAGGTCGTACGTAGTCGCTTCGATCGTAGATCTTCAGTAGGTCTTTCTTTAAGTCATCCGTAGTTCTTCTCGAGTTTGTGTTTTGGAGGTAAAACTCAAAATGACATGTAGTCCGTGGTCGTAGTAGAAGTCTGAGCGTCGAGCGATTAAACCGTATCTCCACCCACATTTCGACGGCTGCTAGGTCTGTGGCGACCGCTCGCAAAACTTTAGACGCGCGTGTGCCGTGCCTTTTAATTGGTGCTTTGTATGAATTCTTACAAATATTATTGCTATTCAATTAGCTGTTTATGAAGTTATTTTTCTCTTGATAATGTGCTTTTACTGTTAAATAACCGCAATGGCAGCAAGGCCTTTGGATCTGATTCCGCTATAATTAGTATTATTACAAAATTGATTTATAAACTCTTAGATTGATTTATGCGATTTTATATATAATAGCCTAAAAGTTGAAACTTATGATAAACGATTGATTTAAAATCTATTGTTGTATTGCATTTAATATTTAATTTTATCTTTAGCTTTATGAGTATGATATTAAAATAAATAAAACCTATAATAAAATATATAACACTTTTATATATAAATATTTATTTTAATTCGTAAACCATTTTTAATTGTTATTTTGGGTAATTCATTAGATAAACTGAAACTCATTATAATAAATTCCATATTTTAGTTTTATATTTATCAAAATAATATTTAATACATTAAAAACGGTAATATTTCCCTTATTATACATTGTGTTATTTTCGTTTGATATTAAAAAATGGAAACCAATATTTTTTTATTATTCTTATAGCTTTAAATAAAGCTTCAGTGCTATCGTCAAAGGAGATTCATCTCGTTTGATTTATTACCCTAGCGGTCAAGTTTAACGCTTATTATTTCCACAAATATTATTTGCCACATTTTATTAAATTTTAACAAAGATATTAATTTATTATTTTAGGTTTATTGCGGGTAATGAAATTGACCACAAAATTGAACACGAAATATATTTTATATTGGTTAAAAATTAATTGAAAATAATCAAAAAATATTATTTTACCATTAAATAAATCGTTTCTCTTGTATATATAATTTCTGATTAATATTTTTATACACTTTAGTCTTTCAGTAAATCTGTATATCGACAAATTTGCTTATGAATTATATATGAATAAATATGTACATATATACATATAGATAAATATTTTGATTATAATATTAAATGTAGTATTGATAACGTTACAGGATTTTTCCTAATATTTTGCCTTTTTTTAGTATCTAAATACTTACAATTAGTTTTTACATGATGAAAGTGCAAATTAAATTCTTTGTTAAAATTATTCCCGTATGTTTTCTTTTCAACATAACTTGTGTTTTTTTCCTTACATTTATTTACGTATAAATTGTAAATTTTTACTATATTTAATTCAAAGTTTAAATATTTTATATTTGGGTTGTGAGACCTTGTATTATGACTTTCTGATTGATGAAAACTCTCAATGTGTTCCTTTACGTGTTTTAATTTTTTCTGATTGGTTTTCCTGGAGGAACCTTCAAATTTAATAAGAAAATCTTTTTCAAACTTTTGTTGCATTGACAGCAAGGTCCCCTTTTCTTTTAGATATATTAAATTTATCTAACAAAATCTTTTGCATACTAAAATTTTTGCTTCTTTGGTATCTAAATAATATTTATAACTACCTTTGCGTTCCCCTGTAATTTATCGGTCGCATGCTTCTCTTAGCACACTTCTGTGTGAAACCATTAGTCTGTAAGACTCTAAATTTTTTTTAAAATTGGTTTCCTAGCTGTTGAAACTAACTAACGTTGCACGCATTTAAATTTTTATTAAAATAATTTTATTTTAAGTTGACATGCCTCACTTTCAAAATTAAAACAATTTATATCATTAACCAAAATAAATTACTAGTAAAAAAATTACACCGTTATTTATAGATATGATTGTGAATTGATTAAAAACAGAAATTTTACGATTATTTCTAATGAAAATTAGCTCTAACTCTTTTTTTTTAAACAAAACGGACTTGCCCCACTTTCAAAGTCAACGGCCCATATCTTCCTGATTTACTATAGCATTGATGTCTTTTAGAATTACTAATACACAGCTATTTAGTTTTTATAAATTTAAGTTATAAATGATATACTATATACAAATTCATTATTAAAATTATTGAACTTATTTTATTGTCACGCATACTAATAAAAATCGACCACTGAGCTTTCCTGTCAGACCTAAAACGTTGGCTATACCACCGCAGATAAAGATACGTTTTCGCAACATTTATTATTATTAGGCCCGCAGATAAAACTGTAACAAAACGTGCATCGGTTTAATATCGAATAAAGAGATGTGCCCTCCCAGTAGTAATGCGGCATTAGAGTCGGTAGCGTTCGCCGGTCCATTTTTACATTTTATTACCGGGGGTCTACCCCCGGGTTTTTCCGGGTAGGGTCTACGCGTGGGCCAAAACTAACATGTTTTTGTGTCCCAATCGAATCGAAAAAGGGGATACGGGAAACCCTCTCTCGAAATCATACAGACTAATCCCGGCGGGAGGGCCGTAAAGAATTCACGACGTATGCGGTGTAATCAAAGGAAAAACTTGTTCCGCCCCCTCGGCATGTTCTCACAAAGTTACGATTTATTTTTAACGAATGTGTGTGTATGTATGTATGTATGTGTTTGCCTTTGCTGCCCAAACTCACTTTATTACTCGAGAAAAGCTGTACGTATGAGAGCGGTACGTGTCGGTCTGCCACTCAAGAAATAATTATGGATCGTTATTTAATGCGTTTTTTAATAATGCTTATTTTTGCTAGTTGTTTGTATTAAACATTATTAGAATCGTTGAGATATAAGATGCTTTAGGATAAAGCTGAATTTGAGCAAATACAGAAGGACCATGAGTGATGCCAATTAGTACCAAGTATGGTATTTAACTTCATTAGGGCAGTGAACAGATATATATTGTTTAAAACAACTTTAGTATATATGTTATAAAATAGTGTTATTGTAGTTAGATAATTATTAAATTTTAAAACAATTAGGTAATTTATTGCTTAATTTTATTATTACTGAATATCTATTTTAAGCATTGTGTTTTTCACTATTTTATCATTCACTTTTAGGGGATATTTAGAAATATTTATAAAATAAAAATTAAGATAAATTTACTTTTAATTTAAGTCCGCTAATATTTATTTGGTAAGATTTCATCAAAATAAAAAAATTTAAAATTAAAATAAAATCACAATTAGCTATAATAAAAATATAAATTAACAATATTATAAGAAAAGCTAGTATTTTTTTCGGGATCAACTTTCATGGTACCAAAACCATGCTTATGAAAACTAAATAATGTAAGTTTTTGTGACTTGCAGAACAAGTTTATTCGTTACGCTAAGGCACGTGACAATCAAAGATTAGGAATATTAACTCTTAAATTAAAAGTATCATCTATATTAGCAGAAAATATTTTTTTTGGTGATCTATAAACATTTTTTTTTTAAATTTCATCAAATACTAGAAAATAAGAATGTATTATTAAACTTATATAAATTTACACTCTTGCTTAAATATATAAAATACTAAATTAAAAACATCCTAATAATTATTAAAATAGCTATATAAATTTTTGTACAATTTTTTCTCATATTAGATCAATAAAAATTGTTGCATTCCTTGAATTATCATCGTAATTAATTAATTTTACAATATCAAAAAATCTATAAATAAATTCCAATTAATATTATATTTAATTTTGAAGTACTCTTTGTAATTCTTTCTAAATAAATTTAATTTATAAAAGTTCTGGTAACATAAATATTATATAACGCTTTAATTTTAAATCGGATTAGATCTCTAAAATTCATCGTATTTGTGTCATATTGTAAATCTTTCATTGCAACAATGCAAGCGAAGTCCCAATGCGTTTCAACAGACTTTTTAGTGTGAAAATTACTGATTCTTAAATTTAAAATTATCTTTGATAATCAAAGTTAATATGATTTATATATTTAATATAAATTATTAGGTGCAATATAATTAATAATAAATAGATTTTGCAACTAGAGTTTGCCGCTGGGGCCTAAGCCCGTGGACTCTGGATTACCAATCTAGACCTTACATACTACGCTATTCCAATCTTAATATATGTATATAAATATCATAGGTTAGTAAAACAACAGTCTTGTACAAAAACTTTTTGTTTTAAACCTAATTTTAATTTATCGAAACGATTTAAAACTTTTTTTAATAATTAAAACATGTAGTAAAGCAATTTAAAGTAAAATATAATTTTCTCAAATATAAGGGGTCTCTCCAAAATAATTCTCAGGATTTAGGACTATTTAATTTACATTTTGTGTTTTTAAAAAACAGTATTATTTAAAAAAAATAGCTTGGGTAACTATAAAAGTTTTATGATATAAAAAATATTTAGATTGTAAAAAAATGTTTTTGTATTTCTATATAATTTACAAAATAATATGTTACTAAAGTGTTAAATAAAACATACATAGATGCGCATACGTTCAATTCCAGAGATAAAAATAATCAATTAATAGCAGCAGCTGAATTTTTAATAATAAAAAACAGCTTAAGGTATTTTGTACTTAGTTTTATTAATCATATCTTACAGAACTAAAAAAGTATAAGGTTAATATAGGAGCAAATTCGTTCTTTAAAATCCATATTAATATAATATATTTTTGTGTAATGAATTTTATCTGTATGTTGCTTTGATTAACAGTTGTTGTGTTGTAAATATGAAATACATATAGCTTTTAATAGTGTATGAATAAAAGAAAACACTAAAGGTGTGAATAAAAGAAAACACTCCATTTCTGTTAAGTTAATCATTTTCGCTATTACTAAGAGTATTGGTTCGAGTTACATAAGTTATTTGTAAATTGAAATACATAATACTCAAAAACATGTTTAATGTTTATTTTGTCAGGATTTAATTTTTTGTCTAAAATGTTATACACGCTTTTAGTGCTTTGGGTTATCGCCAAAAATTTTATCGCCAAAAAGTTTACAAATAACACTGCACAACGAAACAATTGCCACGATATATAATATTATTAACCTAGTATATAAATATATTGATCAATAGCATAATTTTTGTGTATTGAGATCAGTAGCAATGTACGTATTTACTCTGTTTTTTCTTGTGTATTTTGATAAAATCTGTCATGCTTTAATACTTAAAAAAAGGGATAAGTTTGAGTTTTTCCATAAAATGATTATTTATTTTTAAATTATTTTTTTCAAATAGTGTCAATTTGTTAAATATGGAAAACAATTCGCCTGAATACAACTAAAATTCTCCAAGGTTGGTAATGTTTTTTTATGCTTAAAGATAAAATTATGCGAAATTACAAATTCTTACTTTTCACCAATATACATTAATGTATTTCTTCAAAATTATTCTACTACAAATAATAAAATTTGTGCGTCTAGTCATCTGCTAATAAATTACCATTTAGCACAAAAATGTCATTCTATTATTCTAAAAAAAAATGTAAAAAAGCAAATCCGTGACAATGTTTTCTATAGATTTAGGTGTGTTAATTTAAAAAGCCTACAAATTCCAGCAGTATATATTAAACATTTGCAATAAAACCACAAAAATGTTGGGATTTATATTTTGCATCAATTGAAGAGCTCGAGGGACTGTGTATTTTGTACAATCGCCTAATATGTACTACTCACAACTATGCTTCTCTAGTTTGGTTGCCAAGTAATGTAACCGACGCACTTTTATTAATAATTGTCCTTGGGAGTTTACTTGCATGAAGGAATATAAATATTATTTATTTTTATTTTTCACGAAATTCCTACAAATTATGCTGGGATATGATTCCCTCAGATCGCATCGACGCGTGTACCTGGTAAAGTAATTTTGCTTCTGGTAGGGTATATTCACAATCTAGAGATTCTGGAAGAACTCCGTATTTTGTTTGCCACCTGATTGTTAGAAGTACTGCAAGAACAGGAGTATTTGACAACTTATTAATTTAGCACAATAATCCGACTTTTTAACTTTATATCGAATAGTATTGATTTATTTTCTGATCCTGTTTATGGAGGCATTGCACTATAGTCATTATTGTATATAAATTTAATAAAGAGTTTTGTTAGTGTGTATATATTTATATTTTTATGTATGTTGTTATTAGTTATCGTTTTTTATTATTTGTGCATAATACATTGGCGTAAAACATTTTTATTGCATTTTCATAATTCATTATAAAAAACTATAATACATATATTGCTTTTTTATGATGTAGGATAAGAATAAGAATATAGTTTAATATTTTAAATGTTTACAGCGTCTGCCTCACAATTAAAAAACATTTCTGTCTAATACCTTCGTTTGCACCTCGTTAGTTAATTAAGGGGAGGCCACCCCTGAGGCTTAGCAGTTCCACCGTATTTTTTTTGCAAACTAAACCTTTTACAGGATCGTTTCCAGCGTGAAAGGCCTTTCAGAGTGGCTCACGTGTGTTACGTGTTGTGAAGGCTTTAATTTTTTTTCGACCTTAACCATCAAAGGACAAGGATACCGTTGGTTCCTTTCGATTCGTTAATTACAACGGGTGTTACTGCGCATAATTTTTTTCAGACAAAAATCTTACATAAAATAAGAATGCCTAGATACACCTATGTGTGAATGTATACGGACGAACAAACACAAACGCATTTATCACGGTTTAGTCGTAAACCTTTTTCGTAAAATAGGGAAATCTTTTTATTGTTCTTTACTGCGAGGGACTACATTATCCCGAAAACGGGAGGGTTTTATTTCCTTTCGTTATGTTCCACTGATTAAATTTCGCCATTGTGTATTTTTACAATGGTTTGCTTCCAATTGTTCGTCACGGTCACGGTCAATGTGTTTTTTTGCTAAATTTCTCTTACCCGCGAAATAACAATTATGATCTTGTGTACCTTGTAAAATACTGCAAATTATTTTTCCAAGTTAATTACATTTACAAGAGAGCTTATTTGCGAAAAATAGTTTAATCGAAAGCAAAAGCAATACCATTTCCTCAGTATTATCGTAACATTGTGACAATTTCTCATCTGCTGTATGAAAACATGAACTGAAATTTAATTTTTATAAAAACGTTTAATGTATGTAGGTTAATAAGTTACTAAAATATTAATCTATGAGAGTGACACTTACAATTGTACTATTTGTTAAATTAAAACTAATTTTGTATAAAATGTTCTCACCTTTACTTAACTAGCAATATAGCAACGACCATTTCTATGCTAATTTTAAATAAAAGCTTGATCAACAAATTTCTTGCAAAACAGCTGCAAAGTTACTTTCTTTTATGAGAACACATATAATCGGTTCATAATATAAAACCAAGTCATGCGTGCTAAATTTAAATACGTTTTGTACCAGATCATTCATTGAATGTAGTGGCCAAATTTTACTACCTTATATCTTTACGCCAGCTCTTTTATGCTTCACAAAATGAAAAACGACAACTAGGTGAAAAGGGGCGGTACAAAAAGTATATCAGTTCTGTTTACGACCCAGTTTATGGCTGACACAAAGCGGTTTTTTACCAATTGTAATTTAATGCTTTCCTACCTTTTGATACGTCGCGGGGGGACATCGAAAACTTTTGTTGCACACTCGTAAAGGCCCCGGGGGGCCCTCGACATATAAATTCAGGTTCGAAGTTATTATTTTGTTTTTTTTTCGTACATACAAAAATAATTTGATGATGTTATTGCATGACGAAATTTTCAATAACGCGTGTGTAGAGTTTTTCCGCACAATGAAAGCTCTGTTAACTGTGATATTTTTTTCTTTACTTTTGTATCGATAATGAAGTATTGTGCGAAAATCGTTTATTATATTCATGAAAATTTATTCCGCGCTCGTTAAAAGCCTTTGTAGTAATATTTTTCAATTATTGTTATTTTTTATTGTGTTATTATAGTCGATAAAAAAAACATTATTATGAATTCATAATTTGATTAATTGTACCGTTATTTTTTTTATCGGGGAGAAAGCTATAATTATCGATGTAAGATCAGCTGGTCTTAAAAAATATATTTTTGTATTACACAACAAAACATGAACCCAAAAAAACTTTTTGTAACGTCAAAATTAATAGCTGCGTACTTTTCAGTCACGCGTTAATTTATAAAATAAAGTACAATTTTTTTATTAATAATAGATTATAAATATATAATAGAAAGCTGTTGTATTTTTATCTTTTTATCTGATAAAAAGGTTAAATTTTCAGATTTCGGGCTTTGTAACCGGACTTGGTTAAACGTTAAGTGTCACATTTTTATATCAATCGTATGAAAAAGCCTTAGCAAAAAACAGCCGTGGATAAATGATTTTTAAAATACACCCCTAAAAGTTTGTAGTTTATTATTGAAGGAATTTGAAACAAGGTCAAAAGTTCTGTATTTGGAGTACATTTTGACTCTTTTTGGTTATTGTGCAATACTGGTTGTCCTGCACGATAATTAATATACATTATTAAAGCCAAACTATCTGTCGTTTTGAAAGATCTTTATTTTGTTGTTTAATGCCAAGTTTATTGTTTACGTGTTCTTTCAATTCATTATAAATAACAAATATATTTTCGTATTTAAGATTTTTCTTTAAACGTTATAAACCAACAATTGCTATTCACGTGATTTCTAAATTTATTATGGACGACAAACTACTATCGTTTTAAATATCTTTATTTTATTGTTAAAAGATATTTGTCGTTTCCGAAAGCTCTAAATTATTAAATGAAACCCTCCGCAATTGTTAAAATGATTACAATGAAAACATTGTATCCTAATAAAGACGCAGGCCTGTTTAGTATTATATTTCAAAATAATACTACTTGATTTATTGAATATAACAAAAATAAATACATTTATTTATATATATCTGTATAATATATAAGAGGTATTATGATTTTTATTAACTATTCAATATAAATGTTTTACAATATCAGATGCAATTAAAAAAAATAATACATTTATATGTGTTTATTATGATCGCAAAAAATTATGATATGTTTTATTAGTCAAAAATATTATAAGAAGAATAGTTTTTAGCAATTTATTAACAGCAATAATTTAATATACTTAAAAATAATTACTATACTCTCTCATTTAAAGCTACGTACATTTTTTATTAACAAGTGTTTAACATATGTTTTCGAAGTAACTATTTTATAGTGTTGTGGCAAATCGTTATAGATTTGTATTTTAAATCAAATTATTTGCAAAAATATTTGATCTTTCTAAAAATAACATATGTTTTTATATAAATAATGATCATGTGCTGATTTTTATTAGTTAAAAACAATCTAATTTTAAACGTTTTTGAGTTTGTCATATATTTTTTTATAACCATTCATATATTGTTTATATATGGCTACGTTTATTTTCATTTAGATGTGTTTTAACATATGATTTCGAGATGAGTAGTTTAGTGTTGGGATTTTTTTGGACTTGCCCTTAGATAACAGCTTGACATAACAGTTTTTGTAAATATCGTATTGATTATCTCTTAAAGTAAAAGCACAATGAATATACATAAAGCTCATATTTATTACAAAAAAAAAAAAAATTAAGTAAGATTTATTACTAAATTCACTAATAAATTAGGAACCTAATTGATATTTATTTGACAAACATATGGAAGTCATCAAAATAGATACTTTGTTTCATTCTAGATACAAATTCACGATTCACGATGGGCGAAAAATTTAAATGCAATACTAAATAGCTTTTTATAAAACTGTTAGTAAAGCATCTATTAAAATACTGAAATACAGTATTTTTTTATGTTATTTTAATTAAATAAGGATAATTTTATAATTACTTCCCTTTTATTTTCATAAAATATTTTTAATATTTGTGTAGGATTTTTTTTAAGCACGATACAGGTAGATAATTATTTTTATGAAAATTATGTATCGTATAAAATTTAACAAGTACAGTAAAAATGCATACAAACTTAATAAGCTAGTTAAAAACAAACTTTAAAGTGATTATTAATTGCTTATTAAAAATTGTAATCTCTAAAACTTTTTTGTACATATTTTTATTTATGATTAAATAATCGTTTTTATAATAAATATGTCTTAAAAATTTACGTTTTAAACTAGCTCTATGTGTATTTTATTAATTTAGAACAATAATTATTTGCCAAAAATTTTGTAAATGTTTAATTTCAATTATTAGGTAATTTTTAGTTTTTTTCTTAATAAGCTGTTTATATGTTTTTTTTTGTTATCAAAAACATCTCTATTTGTATTTATTAAATAAGCTTAATTAGTACATGCATATTTTTTTGCTTGCTTCCTGTTTAATAATGTTAATTACCGTTAGATTTCCAGATTGATAGTTTATAGTATTCTGCATTAAAAAATTAGGATTTATTGTATTATTCCTTGGATGAATTTTAGATAAAATTCCGTTTTTTAACTTACATTTCTAAATACAATACAATATACACAATATATATATATTTTTTTTAAAAAATCGCTATTTTTAATAATAAAATAAGTTTAATTAGTATATGCTTATTTTATGCTTGAATTCCTGTAAAATAGTGTTATTGCCGTATAATCAGCAATCTGTGATAAAATTCCGTTTTTTAACTCACATTTCCAACAACAATACATTATACAGAACATATACTCCTAAAAATTATATCTTAATCTTAAAAAGGTTTCGTGTAGTTGTTTACCTTTTGAGATGTCGACAAATAAAGACAAAAATAATATTTTATCGAAACTTGAGAAGAACTGAAAAATGATTTCTTGTAGAAACAGTTTGATAAGAAAACAATGCTCATATTTAAATAAAAATAATAGAAAATAATTTATATTAAAAATACTAAAATACTGATATTTTCATTAGATTGATATGGGTATAAAAAATCTAGTATTTATAAGCTTAAATTGATTGATTATTTTACATATTTCTGTACATATGTATATTGCATTCAGACCTTAAACTCTTGTTGGCATGTTAAAAATGAATATTTTTTTCTATCTTTACCGGTAAAAAAAGTTTGTATACCACTGCCGTACGACACTAAGCATCCACACCAACCTTTTTCGCACGACCTTAATCTGTACGATTAGCGTACAAATCCCGCTCTCAAACCTGGACACCGATACCCGTGGAGCGTCAAAATTGTTTCGCCACCGGGACGCGCTAATCTCGTTTCAAAATTCGGGAACACGGTCAAAATTAGCCGACAAGTTAATCCCGCCGGAGCGGTCACGTATCCCGTCCGAAATTATTGCATTCGCCCTTTTTGCGTGCTGCCTCACCTGAATAATTCACAATCCAGGGCCAACAGAGGGCCAGACTAATATTTTCCAGCTTTTTTTAATGTTTAATTCGCAATTGTCAGACGGGGGGCATATTTCACGGCAACGTGGACGATCCCAATCCGAATCTCGAACGGCTGGGGATTCGAGCGTGACTGGTGAAGTTTTCTCCTTTTCGCCGGGATTGCGTCGGCTGGGAAAGGATGGTAGATAAGGGTGTGTGTATGGGCCGCAAAGCGATTGCGGCCCGCGAGAATGATGTGATTAACCGAGACGCGTCGCGAAAATTTGTCGGCTTTGATAAACACGAAAATGTGTTATTGCTTTCGAACAGAGAATTACATGATACAGTAAAAGCTTTCGAAGGTCTTAAGGCGGCTGCAGAATTTTGACGATTTTTTTATCGAATTATATAAAATATGTTTTTATTGTGAGAAACTTGTGAGAAAATATAAAATGTAATAATATAAATTCGCTAAAAGCAATTATTATCATACGAAAAACACACATGCAAAACACTTAAAATTCATGTTCATGTGTTTTAAAAAAACATTGATATTACTTATGCCTTCATTTTCTTTAAAGTAACTTTGTGTAATTTTGAGATAGCAGCGACATTGTGAAATTAATAATATCATCAATGTTTGTCGTATCTATTTGCTTTTTGTGTACTTTAAAATGATTCTGTTTATTTGTATTTTTGTCAATATTGCTTCTACATTAGGATTTTATTAAGGTTGAATTTAATGTTTCGAATTTCATTCGGCTTTTCTTTTGTAAAAATTTAACGTCAATGACTCTTTGCCTGTAACATATACATACATACAAAACGAAAACTTTATTTATTAATCCCATATGACCCGTTTCCCTAGATTCATCGTTCTTCCGAATTGCTCGTTTGAAAAACAAGTTTCTCTCATTTTCTCGCAAGGACAACACATCGTTGTTTCTCTTGTATATATTATTTTGTACTGAATACTATATGTTTATAGGTAAAAAATATTAAAAATCTAGTAATATGGTTCATAGCTTAGGCTCAGAAGCTTAACTATAATATATTTTAATATTTTTGTAATACTTACTTTAGAAAAGCAATGCATAAAAATAACTTGTTTGCCATTATTTGTTAAACACATTAACCTGAAAATATAATATAATGCACTATACTAATTTCATGACTCCAGAGCTCACTGTTAAAGTGTTTTCCGCTACTTTAACAATTAGTATATTTGATTCCTGATTTAATTTGGAAGGCTTTTGAAGTCATTCTTTAACGTATTTTTTAACTAATTTTTAAGACATCATCATTTCCTGATCTATGGAAGTGCACAAAATCACATCTATTCATAAAAAAGGGGATAATTGTGTATAAAGAACTATAGACCTGTCGCAGTGGGCTCATTTACGTATAGAAAGAACATGTACTTGCTCTCAATAGTGATGCTGAGATCTTCAGTGAAAGCTTCTCTAGCTAGAATGTTTCGACTGAGATCGTAGGAATATTCTCATAGTGAATGAGATCAGACAAATTACATATTGTAGAATTTTCCGATACATAAAGGTTGACAAGAGCTTATTTCGACGTGTAATTTTAATATCTCTTTAGATAAATAAGTCCAAAACAAGTCAAATGCATATTATGCAAAGACAATTTCAAACCACCGCATACGAATACAAAATAAAACTGGGATTTGTATTTGCCGTATTTATGTTTTTAATGAATAACGAAAAGAGCACAGGGCCTAGATTGAACCTTTAATGAACCCTTAAAGCAGTAAAAAAACTTCTAATATTTGGCCGTCTTTGATTGCTCAAATAAGTTTGGAATAATCGAGCTTGATCATTTGAGCAATTCAGGTTTGGCATTTTATTTTACTATTAACTCACCACTAAATTAGTTGAAAGCTTTTTCAAAGTCGATATAAATGACGTCTGATTGTCATTATCAAAATATTTCTTTACTGTTTTGGTAAAAAAAAACGGTAGGTTAATGACTGAAACGGGCGGGAAAAAAAACATTTTGTTAGTCTCACAAAATTGCCAAAATGATTGAAGACTATGGATAAATATTTCAAATAAAAGTTCTTAATGTAAAATTTGCCACCTACTCTAATAGATAGGGGTAACTTTGTGCATTTCCTAATATCAGAAAATAATGACGTCTATAGAATCAAATAAAAAATGTATTAAAAAGAGCAGTGAGGCTGATTTCGCAGCCGTTCCAAATAAAATCGGGAAGCAAGTCAACCCCAGAAAAATCTTTGACTTCTTAGTGTCATATGTAAGATCTGAGCGCTAAATTTTATTAATGATCCTTACTACTGAATACCAAATATAAAGAAAAATAAAGCGACTGAACGAAAAATCTCAAAAAAAAAACGGGTTCCAAAAGGCTCAAAGACTAAAAAATTATGTATTAAAATGCTACGTCTAATTTACTTTTTATTAATATTTTTTTAATATTTTTTTTAATAAGTTAATTAGCAATTCTCGTATAGACTATTTTATGTGATCAATATTTGCTATATTTGACACGATTATGTAATTGAGATCAAAACGTCAATATACGATGACTGCGAGTTGTGACGAATCATCGCTCGCGATCCGTCTAACTTAAGCTGTCATTTCGAAACGCGCACAACTTATCGAACGTCCCTCCTCTGTATAGTGTATTCACAAAGAACATTATGCAAGCGCTGCCGGGTTATAAGGGGGTATCGCGGGTCGACTACAGGCAGGTACAGGACTACAAAGGAGGTTCGAGTGGAGCCGAGCGCCAGGGACATGATGATATTATCGTAACGTGACATCGAACAATGGCGTCTCTGTATAAGTGGCCGCAATGAAAACCTCACTCGGCCATTGTCTGGGGCACAGATTCCGTATCGAGGCCGCCCGCGGCAAACATTGATCATGCTCAAGAGGCAACCCAGATAAAAATGTGTACCACCACCACCACCTTTAAAATCTCAGGGTTCTGATGTGTAGAGTGCATTTTAAAGGTGCGTCTTCATTATGTTTGGCAAACATGCAGCCTTCTTACGACAAACAATAGTTTAAGATGCATCTGATTATACTAATTAAAAAATAATAATAAAGTTTTTTTTTTGTTTCAGGTAAGAATCTTCAACATTAATTTCATTCCGACACAGTTGATTGTAAGTAGTATCTATAATAAATATTAAAATAATTCATAAATTTTTGCAAGAGGTTTTTATATAATATATTTTTAAATGGAAGTGAAGTGAGGAACATTTGTCTAATAGGAGGGATTTTTTGCTAAAAAATTGCTTTAATATGATCATTTTTTTACAAACATACTGTTGTATGCAATATATTTTTGCTAAAAGTACAATAAAATATTAACGTTTGAGGTTGTTATTAAAAAAAAAAAAAATTCAAATTTTTTTTTTATTAATAGAAAAAAAAAACAATGGATTAAATTCTAATTCAAGTACATTTATTTGAAGATATACAAATATTTAAATGTGTTCCTTAGCCTGTAAAGCAATATATGCTTTGGCATGTTGTGCTACACGAGACGCAGATACTTATTATCATAGAAACCTTCCAAAAAAAATTATTGCCTGCACTACATTCTCTGGAAGTTGTGCGAACCGAAGTTCCAATTGAAGTCGGCCGAGATCTACGACTTCAAGTAAGCGACCACACTGTCGCAAACTTTATGTGCCGTCCGGACGGCGGCTTCTGTCACGTACAGTCAGCATATTTGCGCGCGATCGAAAAAAGTTCCAAGTAATCGCAATTTTAAAATTTTTATATTATTAAAATTACGCTACTGATAATTATAAAAGTTTGTGTGGACACTTACCAATACAATATCAGTAAAAATTTTTTGGTCGTAAATATTCAATTTACGCAAAATTTTTGTCGGCTTTTGCAAAATTCCATAAGGCATAAAAATGATACTTCAGAATACGAACACCACATCTGTGACTATCCTAGAATTTGTCGCCATCGATTCTATATAAGAATTCGTTATGGTGTGACGTTTAGGAAAATATATAGAGTTATTCGAAACGATTTTTTTTTAACAAAATCAAGTACTACTAATTATTTTTAATTATTTAATTTTATATAAAAAAAAATCTATTAACGATATCTGTTAGAAGAATATACTCTCAAAAATATAATTAATCCTTTTTGGTGCCCTAAAATATGCAAAGATGTCAGTAAGAGTCTGTTGACGTATTATAACTTGACCACGTGACTACGATGCAGCGCTCGACATGCGTATTGACCATAGGACGCCTACGCGCATACTGAAATTAAACCGAGTTACTCGTTATATCTCAGTTTGCGAAAAACCATATCATTATCTCTCTCACTGTTGTCACTTGGCACGCGAGAGAGCGAAAGGGGAAGTATCTCACCGCTCGCGCTCGAAAGAGCAGCTCTGACTTTGGTCCCTTTGATTTGGAAATAATGCCGACAATGTTCGGAAGCGCTCGAAGCTGACCAAGTCAACTGAATTACCTCCCCTTTACCTTCTGTTCTCGGTAACCTCGGACAACTCCCGAGAGATTTAAGAGCGGGCAAAACCGAACTTGACCGAAGTTACCCCGAAGTAACCCACTATATTGTCCGTTCTTGGCCAACCTTGGCCAACTTCTAGAGAGTGTAGTGCAGGCATAATAGGAGAGATTTTTTGCTAAAACATTGTTTTAACATGATAATTTTTTTACAAACATACTGTTATATGCCATATATGTTTGCTAAGAGCATAATAAAAAATAATGTTTATGGTTATAATTAAAAAAAAAATTTAAAAAGTTTTTGTCTATTTATATTATAGAAGAAAAAAAACAATTGATTAAATGCTAATTGAAGTACATTTATTTAAAGATATACAAATATTTAATTGTGTTCTTTAGCTTTTAAAGCAATATGTGTTTTGGCATGTTGTGCTACAGGAGATGCAATATGTGTTACACAAGATTATTGGACTTCTGTATCGTACGAACCTTCCAAAAAAATTTAACACTCTAAAACTGTAAACAGATCAATAAAAAATATAAGATTTCGCGGTAGATTTTTAACGTTTAATTCGCAAAATAATCTCACGGTAAATTTTAACGTTATTATAAACTTGTAAAATAAAAAAGTTCTGGAATACACAGATTAGATAAAGCGTTATATAAACACCTTCCTGGGCTTTGCATTCATTACATAACATAATCTTTAACTCCTGCCTATATTTTGGGCAATTCCCAACCGCTTGGAAAACTGCTAAAATTTATCCGATAAAAGTACCCGATAAGGATCCTACAAATCCGATTAGTTTATTACCGTCATTTATTAAATTATTTCAAAAAGTTTTATGGACAAACAGTGTTAATATTTGTATTATGAGTTTGCCTAATAAATATATACCTTTTTTAAAATTTTGCTAATATCTTGCAATGACAACGTTTATTTCTACAAAAGTTTAAGTCTCCCCTTTCGTGTTGTGGTGTATAAAATGCACGAGGAGCGAACCATATATGGTGACCTGAATTCCTACAAATGTGAAAAGGGAATTACGTGTCATGCGGTAATACTTTAATGGACTCAAACGATGGAATATTAAATTAGTACGCTGCTGAGAGTGCGCTCTCGGCAGCGAACGGGTTTTATATGACATGGTTCGCATTTGAGCCATATGTAATCACTTGTAATTTCTTGTTGTGTATAAACGAGTGGTTTTTGAAAGGATGCTTTTTTATCATTGAGTTGAACGAGATGCTTTCACAAAATTGGTCGTTGAGTACGTTTTTTATAAACCTATATGGTCTTATTCGTGTTAGAATATCAACAAGTTGATTTATACATTGGTGACCCCAAGAACGCAATAAATCAGTTTTCAATATTTTTTATTATTATTTTTATCTATAACATTGCAAAAAAATTACACAAAAAAAACTTTAATTGCTGCTTATAATGTAGCAACCATTTGCAGATTATTTAGTAAATTTAAGTAGACCAACGATTTGTTAATTTAAGAAACAATACCATTATATATGTAGACATTTTAATATTTAATACTATTATTGATGCATTAGACTAATAGCGAATCAAATATTCATATATATTATTTTTCCATACATAACACGCAAAAGGGCAACAAGCCCAATAGAAAGAACGAGGGTTCGGGTAAGTAAAATTTTACGAGCGATACAGTTTTACGGTTCGATTGTGTCCTTACCTCGCGTCGGGGAATGTCAAGAATCAAAAGCTCATAAAACGAAATTAAACATTGTCACTTTTCCGCTATTTTAACTCCGTGTCGGCCCTTCGTTTACATCGACGGACACGTTTTAATAAAACGTCCTCCCACTTCTATATCCACCCCCTCTCCAAGCCTGAACGACGTTTTAATATAATTTATTATTTTAATTTCACAAGTGGAATACTCATTTTGAATTACGGATTCGTTTTTGGAAAATTTATCTTAAATTTAATTTCTGAAGAGAAAGAGAGAGAGATCCAATGTATAAATTAGTTCGTTTTCGCGACGGGGAAGATTATGGATGGCGTGCGACCCTTCCGACTCGACCGATCACAAAGGGTCGTATATTATGCGAGATTTGGACGAATCTTTGTTACGATAAGTGATTTTATAATTAAAAAAATAGTATATCATAAAATTTTGCTATGTTTACCAATATGGCATGGAGTCTTTCAATGTTTATAAAAAAATTGTGATTTTTGGATAGTTGATTTAGGGCTGGTATAATAACATTAAAACTGCACGTTTTATTTTGATTGAGCTATCTTAAATAATGTGCCTCATAAACATTCATTATTGTAGGGTTATTATATAATATATGGAGTATAAGAAGTCAATATTTTTGTCATCAGTCTGCCCTTTATTGTGTATATATTCCTTTTATTTTTGTATCCATTCAGTATATTGTATATGCAGTGCTAAATTATTTATTTTATAAGCCTCTAAATGTATTTCTTAAGATCTGTTTTTTTACTATGTCATACTTCTTATGATCAACATAATTTTAAAAAATTCATAAAAAAACAATCACAGATGTTGTTTATTTCAACTTTTTATTAACCATAAAAAAATAGAAAATACCTAATAAAAATACTAAATTCAATAATATAAGATTTATTATCTTTTGAGTAAAGGTGTTTTTTCTATGAAATTCTAAAAGATTTTCCTTCGATCTCAAAGCAATTATTGGAAAAATTTATAATTCAACTCGAGATCTTGACATTTTATTCAATAAAATTTTTTTTTAAACTCCCATAAAAACAAAATTTATATTTGAGCATTAGAAGTGGTTGTTATGCGAAATATGTGTCACCTTCATATTATTCGATAATATGAAATCTTATTTTAATGAAAACGGTCCTTTAAAAGCAAATGTAGTAAAAACGTAACAATATTTCTTTAGGAATAACATAAAACGTTTATTACATAAGGCATTTAAACATAAAATTTTACGTTGAAATTTAAAAACATTTTAAAATGTCTGTAATAAAACAAATATATGCTACACGCAACAAGCTTAGATTATTTTATTATTGTACGACCGTTTTGACTTCACTTAGGTAAAGCTAAGAAAAATATTTTATTTGCTTTATATTTTAATAATAAGCAATAAAAAAAATATTAATTAGGTAAAACTTTTACCACATTAATATTTTTTACCGTAAAAGGTATTAATTCCGCATTATTATTTTATCTCAAAACTAGTTTTTTTAGGCACGTACACAGTATATTAAATAATAAAATAAATAGCAATATATTGGTATAAGCTAAAGGTATTATAATCGCTTATATAGTGTTTCTTATTTCTCAATATATTGGTATAATCTTAAGGTATTTATAATCGCTTATATAGTGTTTATTATTTATTTGCTAGTATGTGATAATATTGCTACAGTATTATACCAAAAAATCAGTTTTAAAAAACAGTTTGGGTCAATATTAAGGCATGCTTATAATATCATATTTAAAACGTAAGAAAAACGCATAAAATGGTAAAGATTCATTATAATTAATATTTTTTTTAATATAATAATAATTCCTAAAAAAATATATTGCATACTTGAATAACAATCGTTTTTTATCACATGATATTTTACATCGTATTTTCATAGGAATAATATCTTATCGTATGATTTATTCAGCACACAGCATTTACATGAAAACATTAACTATTGTTTCATTGAGTCACAAAGCAAATCCTTCGTCTGACTTAATAATTGCATTATTACGTCATTCATATTTTTTGTTGACCAACATATATGCAAGGAAATCTAAAAAAATGTTTTCAAATCGTATTTATTAAAAAAAACGTATATTTCTAAGCAATGTTTTAGGAGTGTTAACTGAAAATCTCTGCCCCTTTTAATACTACCTGCTTTAAATACAGTTGTGAATTCTTAAGATTAAAACCATTTCTTAATTTAAAAATTGTAACAGTTCTGTAGCATTTTTAAATATTTGTGTAAATTAAATTTTTAACAATAACAAAAAAGTATTATTGAGAATTCTAGAGAAACATTAAAACTTTTCGAAAAATAAGGAATCATTATGCATTTACGAAAATTAAGAATTTTTTAAATTTCTATTTTTTAAAGTACTACACATGGTGTAGTTTATTTTGTTTAGGGTATACAGGTTGATTTTATTATGTTTTAAAAATTTTATGCTTTTTTAATATAGTTAGTCATTGAATAGCATCGTGATTTTTTATTTAATGAGGCATTGACATTTTCAAAAGACTTTTTAATCAGATTTAAACTGTTGCATATCTCGATCTAGTCATTTTAAGTAAAAATAATATTAGCATTGCTACCACTGGTTTCAATAAAAATGCTAATAGATAGGTATGGTTTTAATACTTTTTTTATGAACCAATTCTACTCGACTAAGAATCAGAAGGCAATCACTTTTTTTTATTTTCAAAGATACCTCGTTAATATTGATCTTAACAGCTTTTCGCTTAGTGCAAACAAAATATTATTTCTGTCTAGTTTAAAATTCAATACCAGATTAGTTTATGACGTGGTTTTCATATACACACGTGTTTATATGTTAAAATATTTTTGTGCTATCCGCTTGAAAGTTAAGGCAAATTAATATTTTCATAGTCTGCATAAGATGTTTAATTATTGAATTTAAAATAATTTGGAATTATGTCAATGTCACTAGGTCGGAAATAATTGATTTATTAATTTAATGAAAAGTGGCTCTACACCTAAAAACATTTTCTATGCAATTATGTATAATCACGCAATTGATAATAATGTCATTTAAAAACAAACAATAAAAAATGTGTAGAACACTCAGTATTGCACAATAGCCACTCTTTTAAAACTATCAATAATCATAAATTACTACAGCACAACACAACCCAATGCATTTCAAAACACGCCTTGATACAATACTTTTGACCTTAAATCTACTGGCAATTTTGTACTTTTGTAATTGTTTTTGATCTTTTTTCTAATTTTTGACGGTCAAATGTGTGGACTAGTTATTAAATAGCCTTGTCTTCTGTTTGTTCAAGTCATTCCAAAAAGTACTTAAATAAATATGTGACACTATGTCACATCACCAAGTATTAAAAACGACTAGATAGGAAATCTGCCACCATTTTTCCAATTTCAAAAGCCGGGAAGGACCCCACGCAAGCTTCTAGCTACAGACCAATTAGTCTGTTATCAACTCTCAGTAAAATCTTCGAGCGTCTCATTTTAAAAAGGATTTTACCTACGATAAATAAAACAATACCAAATTTCCAATTCGGTTTTAGATCCGGCCATTCGACCGCACACCAACTCACTCGAGTTGTCGAATTTATTTCGAAAAAATTTAATATCCGTAAGGATACCGGCATGGCTCTTTTGGACATCGAGAAGGCTTTTGACACAGTTTGGCACGATGGATTAATATATAAACTTCTTAAAGCTGAAACACCACTTCCACTCGTCCGTATAATCGACGACTATCTACGTGATAGAACATTTACGGTCACCATAAAAGGTGAAAATTCAAACCCAAGAAAAGTCCCGATGGGAGTTCCGCAAGGCAGTATTCTCGGCCCTCATCTATTCTCCGTATATATTCATGACGTTCCCGTGCCACAAAATTGTCAACTTGCGCTATATGCGGATGACCTAGCGATCTATACCTGCTCATCAAGCAGAAAAATAATTGCCAGAAGACTGGAATTTGGCTTGCAAAAACTGCGAAATTTTTACAGTAAGTGGAAAATTAAAATAAATGATTCAAAAACAGAAACCATCATGTTCTCTCGCAGATCAAAAGCGGCCATGCCATCACGTATTGTAATGAATGGTGAGGCGATTCCTTGGGCAAGATCAGTAAAATACCTAGGTCTCCACTTAGATTCCCGTCTTAACTGGAAAAGACAATTAGAGAACATCAGACAAAAAGGTCTTTCAGCAATTTCAGCTCTAGCTCCCATATTTAGAAGAAGAAGTGGTCTCAGTAGTAAAAACAAACTCTTGTTGTATAAAACTATGATACGACCACTACTTACTTATGGCGCTCCCGTGTGGTCCAGTTTATCTAATAGCTCCTACAGAAAAATAGGCGTAATTCAAAATAAGTGTTTGAGAATTTCAGTAAATGCCCACCCCAGGATTAGCCTCAACCAACTTCACTTCAGAAGTGAACGTATGGAGACCATAAAGGACTTTTGCCATAGACAGACCTTTAACTTCTATAGGAATTTAAAAAACAATAAGAGCACCAACACCTGTCTCACTGATATTGGCAAATACAACCTTAATGACCTACCGTTTAGGTATAAACATAAACTACCTAAACATATCTTAAGAGATGAACCGTCCGAGAAGTTCAACCATCTGCGTCCAGGTGATTACTGCTGTGATACCTGTAAGTCCCCGGAGAGTGTAGGGGCGCCAACTGTTCGATTTCGAATTCGTGCCGGAGGCGCTCGCCGCTAACTTCGGCACTCACGATTAAACCTTTATTATATGTAAACCTCTTAAGGCGAGTACATCAATTTTCCGTTATTGAATATATTTTTGTTATTGTAAATTAGTTGTAAGCTGTTAATTTGTTAGATTGCTCGTCTAAGATTGGTGTGAAAGTTAGTTTTAAATTTTTTAATTTATAATATAAAAATAAAATTCGCAAAGAGGTTTTTGTCAACTTTTCCTCTATAAATAAATGTAATAACATTGTAAAGTTAAACATAGATTATCTTGATTTTTGTAGACTTGATTTCGTAATTAAGGAAATAACTAAGGTTAGGTATTTAATATTGTGTAATTGGATATTTATGTTTTTGAAAACATGTATACGAATTATGAAAATAAAGACCTTGTAAAATTAATTTTTTTTTTAAAACGACTAGATTAAATCACAATTAGGTAAATTGGTAATTACTAGATAATATAATTAGTCCATATTTTATAATCACACGATATACGACAAACAATCGAATAAAAATCTAGCTACTAATCAGTGTTCAGCCACTATTAAAGGACAGGAATACTCTCAGGATTTATATATATGAATATATATGCATACTTTTTTAATAGATTTATTTCAATATTATAAATAATTTTAAAAACATAAAATTATATATATTTTGGCATTTTGATTTCTCGATGATTTTCATTTCTCAAGCTATGAAAATTCTTGACTTTATTTCTCAAATTTCTCAAAAATAACTGAAGAAGTCATTCTTTTTTTTTACTAGTGAAAGATTCTGGATTTTTCAGATATTTTAATAATAATGATATCAATGCCTGTTTTCTTCGATTATATATTTTTTCTTTAATTGTCCAATAAAATTTTAAGCTTAGCTCAAAATTGATATTTTCCAATTTTTTTAATAAAATTTTTGAAGCCTCTTAGGTTGTCAATAATAATCGTGAGACAAATGTCAATAACAGCTGTTGCTACTTCAAAAAATAATAAATAAAAGAAACCTTTTGGATTATCGAAAAAAATAGAGCTAAATTATATTACATTCTGTTGATTCGCTTTATCGGAGCGGGGTTTTAGATCACCAAAGCAAAGATAAAGACGCCGGCCGGTTAGAGTAATAGAAAATCAGAAACAAATTGTTGGTCATTCAAATACTTTAGATCTTCTGAAAAAGAATGCATATTTTAAGCATCTGGCATAAACGCCTTTAGAAAGGCAGAATGACTTATTTTATTACTTAAGCAAAAATAAGACGAGTTCAACTGTTAAAAATTTTTAAACAATTTTTTGCCATTCTCACTTTCTAAGAAGTATAAATATTAGACATGAACTCGCCTTAACTTATGCAGCGTTATATAAGGGCAGTAGATGTAAACATTTTGAATATATTTGTACAAATTAAATTTTATTTAATAAAAAATGCTTAATTAAATTTCACGGTAAATCAGAAAAATTCTCGAAAAATGGGCATTCTAGATTCGACATTTTTTTTGAGAAGCACAATATGTATATACTATACATGTTATTGATTTATAAGCATTTTTATGTTTCGAGTTTGTTATCAACTACAATTTAATAGTACTAATTCAGGAAAATAAACTAAGATTTTTCAAATTAAAATCTACAATTTGATACTGACATAAATATATCTAGATGTATATATTAAATAATATATAAGTAAAAGAGCACTAAATTTTCTGTTGTCTATATGGCT
This sequence comes from Plectrocnemia conspersa, assembly GCF_051122295.1. NCBI lineage: Eukaryota > Metazoa > Arthropoda > Insecta > Trichoptera > Polycentropodidae > Plectrocnemia > Plectrocnemia conspersa. The sequence continues at coordinate 25,695,015 of NW_028277177.1, read as the reverse complement.
GAAAAGTCATACTATTCAGCAGCAATCACAAAAGAACCATCTGGTTTACGTGTAAGTTGGATATCATGGAAAGGAATAAGTTGATATCTTTACTTTGTGCCAATTATATTGTGAACTTGATGTTGTTGTTTGAAAGGTTCCAATGTTCCACGAATAACGTCTGCCTATACTACAAATACGTCATTTACGTATCGCAGGCAAACTTTTCGTCTTAGCTTTGTCATTTCCAGCACTTTGGTATCAAGGACTTCCACGAAAAGGTTGGCTACGAACAGTGTGATTCAATCTACATGTTTATGGAACTTTCCTTTATTTATGAAATACGTAGAATTAAGGTGGTTTTTAATAAGTATTTCAGAGATTTGTAATTGTATTATTTCCTTTACTGACTAATTCATACGGATGTTATGAAACAGTAATTGGACATAAAAACTCACAAAGTTTATATATTATAAATATACATGAGTATATGTGTGTATGTATCATGTGATTTTAAAAATGAATACACTTGTGTGTGATATACCGCCGATGTTTGGCGCGCGCCTCGGAAACGTATTCACGTTTACGTGTACGTATCGGGCAATATCACTCGACAGACGTACATACGTGATATTACGTATGTGTACATCTTCTTGATCTGGTGTAATTTGATTTTCCACCATTCCGAGCATGTTTGCAATGATAAGTGGTCGGATGGGGTGACTGCTTGTCGCGGATATGATTTACAGAAATTTGCCACGGCTGTCATTAACCCTTCGCCGGTGCGTGATTTCCGATAAGTGATTGAGCCCTTCGTCGAATCCCACCCTATCCCAAATTTACAGACCCGGATTATTGATTTGGGCGCGAAACGAGGCCGTTATCGATATTGCTGCTACATAAATAGGTGATCTGATAGAAAATTTATATTGCGGTGTGAAATAGCCGCGATGACCGGATTCTGTGCCAAAATGCGGTCAGATGGGTTTATGTTATATATATATAGAGAATAAATAATATTTATTTTAATGATGATTATTGATAATTTAAATAGCAAAAAAATAATTGTGTCCTTGAATTTCACGTCCTAGAATATACAGTGATATTTTTGATTTATTTTTTCTAAAAAAATGTTTGTGATGTTTTCTTTAGTTATAAAATATCTTACTGCATGGATAAAAAAATATTTTAAACAATTACTATGTTTATTTCTACCAATATGCATATTATGTCAAATTACTAAAATACTTTGGATAAGTCTACACATTTTTAAAGTACATATAAAAAAATCCTGAATAATGTTTTGCTAATTTAGATAATTTGTATTTTTTTTGCTTCAATCATTCGATTATTTAGAGTTAAAAATACTAGTTTTAAAGAAAAAATGACATGCGTAAATTAGTATACAAGCTAACATTTAATCTTGCCTTGTTCATTAATGTATTAAACGTATAAGATTTCGTCTAAAAATACTAGTTTTCTCTAAAAATAAAATCCACAGTAAAATAAGAAGAGTGGATAAAATAAAAATAAAAAGGACAACATCTGAAACTTTTACGAAATATCGCATATTTTGGTACACACAAAGACTTATTACGCCTTTCCCTCGCCACGTCTTATTGATTACGACTCGATACGACCAAATACCCCTCGAAAACTTTGACCAACTTTCGCATGCGGAACATACATACACACTCGTAAAAGAGATGAAAACAATAAAATATATGAGAATTTAAATAAATCCAAGTCTCTTCCGCAATATACTGGCAAAGTATACGCGGTACGGTTCGGCGGTTTTGTAATCCTTATTTGTATTCCAATAAAACCGCCCGCTTTTATTCGGTGCCCCCTTAAAATAGAGGGCGTATTTACTTTGCTGGATAGTTTTTTTTCCATTGCTTCGTTCTTTTTCTTATTTCATTTCATTCTCTCCCAATACATCGTCGGTTCATAAATATTTACACGAAATTGTCGATAACACGGAACCGCCATTAGACTCTCGTAAGAGGTAATACACGAAATAAAAGATATAGTCTTTCGCCTTATTCATGTATTATCTACTGGGCGAGTATCTAAGAGTAATTGCGAATTTATTATCATCACCATTATCTTTTAGTGTGGCTACTAAATACAAATCATCAGTAGATAAAGAAAGCAATCGCAATTTGTCTTATAAATCTGAATTGAGCTAGGTACGCTGCATCAATACATTTAATGGGGGTTGGATCAAAATAAACGAAATCAGCATTAGCAAGATAAAAATAAACCAAATTTTTTCATAATAATTTTCGAATAAAATGATGGATAATATATCCTATATTTGGATAATGACCCTTGATTAACAATAGCCGGTAGAATTTATTTATTTATTAAATATAATCTTATATATGATTTATTATAACACTGGCATGTACTCCAGTGGCGTACAGTGGGTGTTAATATTGGGTGTGCTATTAAAAAAAAAAAACGTACATTTTTTCATTTTTATTAGCTGAGGTTTTGACATGCCTAAACTGCCTTGCAGCTTTTTCCCATATATAAATAAATAAATAAACATCAAACCTAATCTAAAATATTATTATATAAAAATATCAAATTTCCAATAAACATAAACTTATAATTATTTATATATAAAATCTAATCTTCTTTCTTTAATCATAAATTTTTCTATCACGCTGTCATAAAAAGTGCTCTTCTTTTTAATATCCATAAGGATCCCTTTTTCTATTGAAATCAAGCTAAGGCCACATAGCCTTTCTTGGCCTTGGGTACTTCAATAACAATTATTAATTCGTTTCAGAGCAGAAAGTGAACGTTCTGCTGAAGCAGTACTGCTTGGAAGAGTTAATATTAGTTTGCCTAATTTATCTATTTCCTGAAAACCTGACTCAAGATTATTTGTGTTCATAAATTGTACAAGCTCATGAACAGATTTCTCTGCAAATTTAGGTAAATGATAAAGAACAGCAAGTTCATTTTTTAAACTTATATAATCAAATAATGCTCCATAGAATTGTTGCAGTTTGGTAAGTAATTCATTTGGAAATTTTTCTTTATATTGCTCATATTTTTCTTTCTCCAGAAGGTGAAAATATTCCAATTTGGACATTAAAGAAAAACGGTTTTCAATTTGCTTACATATATTATTAACTATTGTATTAAATAGTTGGCAAAACGCGTGCTTTTCTTTAACAAGCACATCATTACTCAGTCTTGGATAATTTTCTTCCGTTACATAAGAATCCCATAATGTTTCATAATTATTTTCCTGTTCATGTCTGAGTTGTTGCAAAATTTCGGTAACTTTCTTACAGCAATATAATATGTCAAAAGATTTGGATTGTAAAATGTTGTATAACACATCAGTTTTTCCAAAAAGGTTTGAAAATATGTGGAGAAGTTTTCTTGTTTCAAAATCTTCCAAAAAGCTAAGAAAACCTCGTGCTTTTATTACAGTGTCGGGGTCCCATAGTTCACAATTTTTCACGACGTCTCGAAGAAAGTCCGTAAATTCATTTCTGTATTTTTGCTCTGTGTTACTTAACCGTGATGTATAATTCCATCTTGTAGGTGTAACAGAAGGAAGTCTTCTAGCTACAAACTCTTGTAAAGCATTTATTCGTTTGGAAGATTTCGAAAAGAATGCAGACAATCCATTTAAAGTTTGAAAGAATGATTTGCACACTTTTATATTGGAAAGACCTTGTTGTAATGTTAAATTCAACATATGAGCATAGCAGTGTGTAAAAATGGCCAGTGGATAAACTTCGAGTACTTTGGCTTGCAAACCATTAATATGCCCACTCATTACACTCGCCCCATCATAAGTCTGTCCAACTAATTTTTCTTGAATTTGAAATTGCAAAATAAGCCATCGGCTGTTTTATCAGAGCTAACGTCTGTAAAGCCAATAAACCGCTCGTAAACTTTACCTTCATAAACAAAACGCAAAACTGTTGAGAGCTGTGAGTTCGTCATTATATCTGAAGTTTCGTCAAGAATAATAGCGACAAAATTTGCTGAATTTACTTCTTCCTTAATATGATCTTTAATAACATCACCAATCGCTTCAATTATGTCATTCTGTATGGATGGGGAAGTACCACGAAACACCGTTGCAGTATTTAAATGAGTATCCAAAACAGAAGTGTATTCTCGAAGTGCATTTAAAAATTCAAGGTGATTTCCTTTGTTTAGTGAATTACAGGATTCATCGTGGCCTCGAAAAGGTTGTTCTTGTTTTCCTAGATATACTACTGCGTCAATCATTCCTTTTAATATTTCTCTATTTTTATGAACTTGTTCATTATGTTGACTTATATTAGCTTTACGTTGAGCGTCAATCATGACTTCAATTCGTTGTTTTCCAAACATTTTGAGAGAAAAAAATGATTGAACGTGTGACTGCGCTCTTTTGTGTTTTTTCAGTGCCGTTATCAGATGACTAAGGTCAGCAAATCCACTTTTACTCCACACGCTTCTTTCTTTGGAAAACAATATACATGGCCAACAGAACAATCTAGATCGAAGTTCGCAGCCTGTTAACCACTCAGTTCGTTCATATGATGAAAATGAAAAATGTCTTGTATATTCACATTCATTGTCTTTATGCTTCATAAATAAATTGGGAAGAGGTGGACGTGGTTTGGCAATTTTGATTATCTTCAATTTAATTTCATAACTTCTTTTTGAAAATGGATTATTCAGAATATCTTCAACAGTATTCTTCGTTATTATTGGGGTAAATAAAAAAATATAATCTAGAATAGAAAATTAAATATTGATCATATGTAAATAAGATAATAAACTATTTTACGCCAAAATATAAAAAATGAGTGACCTGTTATTGTGATATAATGTAATAAAAAAGCAGCGACGGACGCAAGAGTTTTTGAGTACGCGCACCAAATTCGAGACCAATTTTACTACTGAGCGCTGCCAGCCGACAGATCGACTTCAGCCGTTAAATCTCGGAACAATTTACTTTAGTCGGCGGCCGCGCGCAAGGTCGGCGCGTTATATGTGTTGTTCCAAAACGATCGCTCGCGCGAAAACGTTCAGAGCGAATGACAAATACCAATGCATACTATACACTGCATATTAAAATTTTATAATTTTGCATACTACTGTATGCAAAATGATGTCGCTTTACGTCCTAAATTTTCTAAATTTCTAAATTTATATTTTAGATGGTTTTGCGGGTGTGCGCCGCACACCTAGCACACCCTGAATATACGCCCCTGATGTACTCAGTTTAACATTGCACTGTATATATAACACATTTGTACATATCTTCACCTATGCAGATGGCATATTTATTGTAGCAAGGTAAAAACAGGCAATTATTAAGCATTGAAGCTTTCAACGTCTATTAATATATTTTTTTAAGTCGAATACGGCACATTCTTAGATTCATTGCAACGACTTATGTAATTAGATACCTAATTTTATTGTCAATGACAATGAATCCAGTTCCAAGAATGTGATCACATTCGTGACAGGTATAGTTTATTGTGCCGCCTCTTTTCTTAAAGCTTTTTTTACCTAATCATAATTTTTTTGTCAGGCAGCTATATCGTATTTGTGTCTCTATATATAATACATTCCACGTACATATTCGTAAGTCCTTGATTCGTTAGCCTGGTCTTTTTGTATACATACTTATTGTATATTTCACCGAAAACATCTTTGAAATCCTGCTGATGTGCAATATAGCAAAGATAGCTAGCTTATTTTTTGTTAGGATCTATTTTATACATTTAAAATAGTTTAATAATAATGCATTAGGCATATTTAAACCATCGGAATTAATCAATGACAGAAAATAAAGAGTAGGAACATTTTTTTTGAAAACACTAATTTCAGTATAGCGAAGCTTACAGGACCAAAGAAAAAAATTCGCTATATTGAATGTAAGGAACTAAAACTGAAGCTCTGGTGAAATTTCAGATCTATTCATAGGTATGACGTGAATATTAAATTTACAAAATTATTTTATTTTCACCATTTAGCTTTTAAAAATTAAGATACTACTTTGCAAAAAAATAAAACTTTTCGTAGTATGTGTGCAATGATAAATATTCAAATTTAAAAAGATCCTTTGATTATTTAAATTCTTGTTTTGAGTTCATCTTCTGTGAATCAGCATTTTATTATTTCCAAATAATTAAAAATTAGGGTCGGATGAGTTTAATAAATAATTAATCACATCCAAGAATCTTTAAGGTTAGCATTATCAAATTTTCCTGATTTTGTTGATTGAAAATGAAAGTTTACACTTTTCATTAGACCAAACACAGAATCGATCAAAGAATAACAATTAGCAAATGCATATTTTAATAAAACAGGGCATGAGATTGTAACGCACAATTGTGTTTCTGAGCAAAAAACTTAAGTAGTCGATACTTTTGTGAATAACATTTACTTTGTTTTAAGATGAAATAAGAAAACGTTCAACATAGTATATGTATATTATTTCATCATAAAGCGTATTACGTCATACCAAGAATCCATATTATAATATACTGAGAATCAAATTATCACTACATTTTACATTTATTCAACTATATATTTCAATCACAAAATTTAAAAATAATATTGATTAGCTTGATAATACGGCAAATTATTATAAATAAAAAAATGATCATTGGTACAGCATCCTAGCATCCCTTACTTCATTATATTGGAATCTGATACGCGTTCCGACACATTACACAGGCGAGAGGTAATCAGATATCGCGTTAAAACCATCGAATCGTATTTACGGCGTCTCGTGTTATTCTCTACCCTCTGTGCCAGTTTTATCCTGAGCATTTCTACGCTACACCTTTTAGGTGTGTTTTTTTCTTTCGGCTTTCTCTCTCCAGGCTGACATTTTCACTTATTTTTTCTTTCATGCCAGATGTGTTTACACGTGGCACGGCTATTTGCGGATTTTCGAATGGGTCGACGCTCGTTACGTGGATCTTATTAAATTTGCTCGACGCGATGGAAAAGTGGCATAACTAGACGTCACAATGCGAACTTTCACATGAATTATTCAAGTAATGGCCAATCGGCGCGTTAGATTTAACAGCTAGTTTGTATCTAAAAAATATTTTTTTAATAATAAAAAAAATAACATATATTACACAAACCAAATATGTTTAGCCCTCACTACCAATATTTAGTTACGAGTAAAAGTGTTGAATTTATAAATGTAAGTAGTAAATGTTTAACTTTTTTAGGAGCACTAGATTATAAAACCAAACCTAACCTAATTCATTTCAAAATAGAAACTAAGCCACCTCATTGCTCATGGGAAAATAAACAAAAGAAGTAATATATAGATGCTGCACATCGCATATTGCTCCATAGTTTGTCTGCTTTGATATTACACTATGTTTTAAAAATATGATAGCTATCCTTACCGATATTACTATGTACTTTAGATATGAGAGTATTGGTCAAAATAAATTCATTTCAAATATTAGTCAATAGGGGGGCGCAAAAACAATTATCACTTTTCAGAAGTAAAAAATCGATGGCAAAAGCATTAAAATCGCGTCGGCGACATTGAACGCTAGATTTCATATAGGATCAAACATGGGTCTTTTAGGAAACAGTTGATTACTTATACCACTAATCTATCAGGTAAAAAAATATTTTTCAAGGCTATTGACTAAAACCTGGTAAGCTCTAGCCCATTTTAAAAACCTTGTATATTAACTCAAATATTCGGTTTCACGAATTGTAAAAAATATCTCATGCTAAATTTATTATATCTTATTTGGCAAAGACGCGTTATAAAATATTTTCACAATGAATACAATATACGAAAGATATGAAATCGTATATATCTATGGAGATAGTTCTTCCAAGAATCCTAACTGCCTTTTCGAGCTTCAAAATTTATGATTTTAATATAATATATACATTTTATTTATCTCGTATATATAATTTAATTCAACGAATTTGATGCGTTCACAGCTCGCAAACGCATTGCGAACACACATTGTTCTTGATAATGAAACTCTTCTTTATCCAACGTTCACGTGAGATAAATCTGACATATGTATGTTTCCAGCATCCGCTGCCGTCTCTCTCACCTGGCGTTATCGTAACGTGCTAACGGCGACCGCGCTCAGCAGCACGCATTAATAGTAAATCGCGACTGTATCCCATGGGATGAATGAAAAATTTCTGTACGGTCAGGATCCGGGCCGGGTGTTTGTTACGACCCGGACCAAATTCAGGCGCGAATGTCCTGCCTAATTAATGTAGAGGTATAGTGCCGCCCAGGTGCGCGCACTGCGAGATTGCTTTGATAAGATACAAAGGTTTGATTATGGCGTGTGTTTTATTAGCTAGCGCGAAAGTTAATTATTTCACTACATGTGTATAAAAGAACAAGTAAAATCTAGAACATTTATTGTTTTTTTTTATATTATTTATTTAAACCAAACTCTAATATAATTCTCTCTATGTCTTTCTGGTTAAGTTTAGCCCTTGGATTTTGTGAGCATAACTGAATAACTAAATTTAATCCTTAATGCTGGATCATTTTTTTCTATAATACATACATCATAAGAATACGACATTTGAGTAGCGTTTTGTGAACCTCACAAAACTGATTTTTACAGTAGAATTAAAGAAAACCCAAGTTGCAGTTATATATGGACAGCTAGGGCCTTACAACTATGTAAACATAGTGCTTCTTGCTTTTTACAAAATGATGAGCACAACAAATATATATTATTGCCGACTCATGTTCATGAACAGCCAATAGGCGTAGGTTATAAACTTACATCTATGTAAATTTTGTATATTATCTACGTAGAGAACTTTTTTCAGACAGGAGAAATTGACAGTTTCGTTGCCAACCCTTCTTCACATTTGTCTTATTTATTTTTCCATGCTTTAATCAATGGTGCATTTAATATTTATTTTATTGCTTAATCCAGATTGATTTATTTGGTTAAAGTTGATGGTCCTTGTTTGAGTAAATGTGGCTTGACCACCAAAATTTTTTGAAGATGAAAACGCTCTTTGCTTAAAAGATATTGTAGAGCCTATAAAAGCATATATCCTACATTTTAATTTTCTCTCGAATGTTAACCGTAGTATCGATCTCTTTTGACCATAATTTTAACCTTTTCTCAAACAAACGATATTTAGCATAGTTACAAAGTGATGTTGAACATATGAGTTTTACGATTACCTGGATCTTACAGGACACTTGAAAATACTATAAAAGAGTAAGAGACTTATTTTTTTAAGATCTTATGAATCACGACCGAGGCTTCATGGAAAACAATAACGGCATATTTCATTGAATGGTGTAACAAGTAAAGACGTTGTGTAAAATAAGTCTTTAGAATTATCCAGTCATTCATACCATTATGGCATATTCCACTAAGTATGTAATTATTGTATATAAACTGAAAAACAATAATTATACAATAATGATAACATATAATAATTTAGGGCAAATTTTGCCCTTTTGCTTGCGCTACAAATTGGCCCCAATATTACTTAAAAATATTCGCACAGAATTTTCATCCCTTATTTTTGTTCGAATTTTTGATTTAGTGTGTTTCATCCTCAAAAAAAACTGTTTACACATATAAGTACTGCCAAAAATCCCAATTATTTTTCTTGCTGATTCTCGCAAAATACTATATTTTTTTCTGTAAGTGTAATTTATCAAAATCCATCAAAGCAACGCTGTTAAACCTTAATTTTAGCTCAAAATCTGCCTGAAATTCAATGAGTTTGACCTGTAAGTTTTCTGGTGCATTATTTACATTAGCAATTTTTGGACGAACAAATAGTCAAAGCACTATCATATTTTTAAAAATCAACAAACCTTGTTTTATATTGTTCCTTTGTGTTTTCAGTTCATCTCCATAACAATGCTATTACTGCTCTCTTTCAAAGCTTTTTTAATGTTAACACTATCATGTCTATTTGTCAGATAACGGTAGGTCTTGACAGATAATTTTTTTTTAATATATTTTTTCGGGACTTACTATACTTATAACATTAAGCAGACACAGATGCTAAAATATTTTCTTGTAAAATCAACAAGAATAAACTTGAGTTTAGTTTGTCTCTATTCGTGTCCGAGTGCAGTAGTGCATATTTTTATGATATTATTTAAATAGGTATTAGGAAAAAAAATACCTTTATAAAATACAGACACTTTCGATTTTTTTAAATAACTGATATGATCGAAACCGGGGGGCAAAGCTAAGCAAACTTTATGGATCTTTGATTGTCAGGGTATTTTAGATGCAGTTTATAGCTTTGTTTTATCGTGCATAAAACTTTTAAGTTACCTTAATAAATATATATTAAAAAGCAAAAATAAAAGCAGTAGAAAATTATTATGTTACTTGGAGCTCTAAGATGACCTTTTTTTTTCCTAAAGGAGACACCTCTTTAACCAGCATTGCATGTTGCTAGTGGTGAGAGATTTTACCCTCTAAAACCCCCCTTCTCCTACCACTTCTTTGGAAACGTGTTTTACGCAATGCTTCAGAGAGCCAGATTTATAAGAGAAGCACTCTTTTGGACGCCTTCTTGAGCTAGGAGCACTTAATCGTCTTAGCTGCATTTAAGAGCATTGTTTAGGTTTTAAGATGCCTCTTCTGATTTGTTCATCTTGTGCCTTGACACAAATCACACACGATAAAAATTGCTGCTAAGCTGACTACGAATCTGCATCTACGGATACAGTTCGACGAGTATCTTGGAGACCATAATGTAGGCTCATTTATGTAAGATTTTTCAAATATATGATTGCGAGCGAATGGTCACAAAACAGTGGTGTTGACCTGGGATGAAGGTCTTCGCTAGGGCTTAGAGCTTAGTGGTCGGCTCCGAGGGTAAAGGTTGTTGATGTGGCGATCCATGTCTCAATATTGTCTATGGAATAACTCGCAAATGTCTAGTCTGATCTACTCGGAATCCTAGACTTGTGATAGTGAGATTGTATGCTTTTCCATTTTTTTGCATGACTAATCACTATTTTTATCAAGTGTAGTTCTATGAACAAAATTATCTCGTTGCCTATCCGTTTCTAAGATGTGCCAATTGACCGCCACAAAACTATTTTTGCTTCGAAAGTTCATAAAAGTAACATTTAATTGCCTTAGTATTTTTTTTTATGCAACGGTTACTACTGTGTCTAGTATTTATATATAATACATAAAAAGTAGGACTAGTTTTCAAAATTTATATTAAGTAGTAGACGCACATAAAGATCCTACAAGGCCATCAGTATGCTAAAGACATACCAGGTTGAAAAAAAAACTATCGCAAAAAACCTATCAAGGACTGATTTGAAAGAAAATGAAGTAGTCACAAGGCAAATCCTAAAGTGTAACGACATAGCATTTGCCCCGATTAATGTCGTTGTTCCTCTTCATGCGCCGTCCCTGAATTTTTTTACATAAAATCCACTTGCGCACAGTTAGCCGTGTTACCTACTAATTTCGAAAAGGTGAACGGTGAGAGAAAAAACCCGGGAATGGACAAATTGAATTTCACCATTTCAGGGGTGTGCCCAAAAATCCTGATGAAATTGTAAATGACTTTTTGCCCTGTCGAAGATCTGGGGGGGACCTGTTTGAAATTCAGGCCACGGAAATAATTTAACGTGCGGGAAGGTCAAAAGTCACCCCCGGTAAACAGTTTAAACGTATCGAGACGTATTTACGGCGTCTCGAGTTGTTCTCTACCCTCTGGACCACTTCTTATGGGGTCTTTTTACTCTTTATGCAATCCACCTTACATTTCAAGCGTATTTTTTTACTTATCCTTCCGGGAAAGATATATTTTATTACATATACAGAACTTTTGGTTTTATTTGTATTAATGAAAAGTAGAGTATCACTATTAAAATACGCAAAACTAGAGTCACTTGTATATTAAATATTAAGGAACATTGGGGAACAATATAGTAAATTTTGTAAACATTGCTATTTTGCAATGTTGGAACTATTATTTATGTATTAAAAAGCAATGTAGTGTTTCTTAAATATAAAAAAATCAATATATTTTTAGTCATGTCTATACACGTGCGTAATTAAACGAAAATATTTTCAATTCGACCCAGATCCTTTTTTTACGGCGTCCAATATGTAGTCCGAAAAAACCGTAAAACACTGTTTTTCCCCTCTTCTGGCAAACAGGCATAAAAAACGCACAAGAACAAACATCGGTTTTCGCAATATCTCCATTGTTGGCGCTTTGCTTTTTTATAGAGAAAAATAAAAAAATAACTTATTTAGGGATCGATTTATATGCGGGTCGGTGAGCGAAAGACTTGCCCGTGTCAATGTTGGCAGCAAATTCTCTATCAAGGCCCTTTGAGAGTCGCTGATCGAATTCACTTGTATGTCTGTGTGCATTCTGTATTGTAGTTATTTAATCAGCGGTGTTCAATCAGCGAAATTGATTGCGCAACGTCGCGTCGAATTTTTGCATATTGAGAGCATTTGTGCGGATCGTGCTCTATTATCGCAGCGGATTGTGAGAGATAGGATTTATTTGTGCGACGAATTTATTTTGAATTTGATGAAACATTCACAAAGCTTTGGGTTATTCAGATATGAATTTAATGAAACAGATTTGTAAATTTTACGTTTGACAACGATGGCATCGACATAACTAATCGTTCGTGGAATGATGCGATTTAGATATAGTTTTCATTAGACGCTACTTTTTCTGTTAGGTCATATGTACAACAAATTAAAAATTAATAGAATTTTTATTAAATTAAAATAGGTGATAAAGCAACAGAAACTACCCAAAGACTTAACAATGTTTTTGGAAAAGAGACTCTGAAGGAACGTAAAATACAAGTGTATATACACAACAAATCGTGCTAGGGATGAGATTCTTCAAGTTTAATATGGTCGTATAAGTTGTTCTATAATCGATAACGATTAACTGAAGGCGTTGCTTAAATAAGAACTGCACTGGTACAAAAGTAGAGTATTAGTAATAAGACAGTTCTAGATTACTTTATATATTTATAAAATCAAAATTCCCTTGCAAACAGGCATGAAAAAAATATAAGACCAAAAAATCGCCTTTGCAAAAATTCGATCAAAAACAGAATGCGATCTGTTTATTAGTTGAATAGACATGAAACTCAAAAGTATTTCACAAAAGGTATTTAGTAGTGTTCACTTGGAATAAGTTTTTAATTTTTTTTATTCTTGTGATTATTTTATCAAAAAATTGATTAAATGCACTAATAACTGCAAGTTATTTAAGATAATGGTTCAAGTTCTTAGCTAGTGTAAACTGTTTAAAGACATTTATAAGCTTAAGAATTACAAATTATTGTTGAATATTTCTGATAAAACAATAAATAATATTTCATTCAGAATATTTTTTTTATTTAATTAAATTTGTCGTCAAATATGTGTTGATAGTCTAAGACTGGAATTTTTTAGTGTCTTGGAATTAATTCGACATCACAGTTTTGGAAAAAATATATTTTTTTGTTAAATCGTAGAGAGTAGCGCAACATCTTATTCTAATTATTTAAGATAAAAACTAATCGTTAAAGGGTTTTAAAAAATTACTTACGTTTTTTTATTTTAGCAAATTCTTTAATTGAAATTACAAACACTTTTTACATCTTTTGTTTTTGAAATAATATATAAATGCATTTCAAGTTAAGGAAAAGAGTTGAAAGTATTACAATTGTCCGTAAGATATAATTTTCGCTCACTTTACAAACAAACCCCTAATTTAATACCAAGAATATCAAAGTGTATTATAATTTTAGGATCTACTCGTAAGCTGGTTACTATACTCAGCCTAACCGAATTGCGCATTGAGTATGCAAATTGCATTCATGTTGTTTGCATGCACTTTAATAACTGTGGATAATGGCAGAATGTTTTTATAGTTGATTAAATCTCTTTAGCCAACATCCTCTCCCTCTCTCTCGCCCTTTTGGGACTTGATTTGTCGTATTCATTTCGCAACGATTATGGCTGAGCAAACACGGACAGGGAATTTGATTACAACGCGAGTCCTGAACGCATCAGATAAATATTTAATTTGAATCCGAGGGGTTGGCAGTATTGTCTTTTTTCGTGTTTCCGCCCTCGGTTGTATTTTTTTTATTTTATTCAGGGTCGTTCTTTAACACTAATTGATTTCACGCACCGCAACGCCCCAAGAGGATTCGCGGAACGGATAGGGATCGGCCCGGGGCGGTTTTATTTTTTAAAAAGGGGCGCCCCTTTTTGCCGCGGTGTTATGAGAGAAAACACTTGCCAGATGAGACGGCTGAGGAACAATGGTACGCCGCCTAGTAAATTGTTATTGTTATGAATTCTTCTTCCCCTGGCGGCTGCATCGGAAGCAGCCCAGAAGATGGAGACTAGGAAAAATATGTAAATTCGAAAATACGTGCGCCGTTTTTATGCGACGCGTTTTCTTTATGTGCATGTTATTGTTGGATTTTTTATTTATGTTTCAATTCGCGATGGGACTTGAATGTTTAAGATTTTTGAAAAATCTATGAATATTTAAAAAAACATTAAATATAAAATATGTATTATAAATCTAAATAACTTAAGCCTAGCTCTCTAAAAATCTAGAATTTTTCTTCACCTCATCTGAAATTTTTGTTCACGTTATACAACCACCAACTTGATTTTTAGCAGTGATTTTAACAGTTAAGTCAAGTCTTTTAAATTAAGACGAATTAAGGCTTATTATAGTTGTTTTATACCACGAGATTCACTTCGCTTATCAATCAGAAATATATTTATTATATTACACTATGCCTTTTTTTTCAAAAGCTCATGGTATATGAGGTAATTGACACATTAAAAAATATACTAATTTATTCTTATCTTTTTAAAATACTGTTTTCATTGAGTATTAACCTACATGTTTTGTGAGTGTCAAATGCATAGTAAAATATTATTATTGATTTTTCTCTGTCGTTCAAATCTACTATTTTTTGACATCACTAAACATAGTGAAAGTTAGCACTTCACATCAACGAAGACTTCTTATTAAAAGTATTTTTTTATATTTTTTACATAGTCGGCTTCAAACTATATAAATAGCTGGAGTAAATATATATTAAATTTAAAGTTCTTGTTTGGAATTTAACAAAGTGAAATTATTCGATTTGCGTGTTCTCAATCTAAATATTTATTTTACTACATATCTTTTATAATATTAAAAGTGGTAATTTAAAATATTGTATACTATTTTACATACAAAATTTAGTGATTTTAACCCTCTGCAAATTGAACCCAAATAAATCTAGTAAGCATAATTTCTATATTTTTGTAAAATATACTTCTCCACATAAAAGTTGTCATGAATTTTTATTTAATGCTGTTCTCCAGTATAAGGTTTTTTTTAGCTTTGACGTTTTTTTACATATAAATTCTCTTTACAGATAAACATATATGATGAATCTGATAAATAATTATGTCTCTAAATCAAATATGCGATAATCCCTTCAGTAGAATCATTAAAATTCGTTGTGAAAGTTGTAATTTATTAAATTTAATTAAAAATATCAGACCTTTTACAAAAATAAAATATTTATAACAAGGTTTTTGTTTGTAAACAACTTTTTCTTTTAAAACAAACTTAACAACAATTTACTTATTGAATTAATCTGCCTTCATAAATTATTTTATTATTGTTACTGAGGTAAGGTACCTAATATTTTATAAGACACTGGTTAAAATACACTATATGATAAATGATTAAAAGTCGCGATGTATAAAAAAATTTTAAATTTAAGTACTAGGTAACATAATAACATTTTTAGCTTAAACATAGCTAATTTAAAAAAATATGTTGAAAATCCAGAAAAGTAATTACGTTTTGAATAGTGGTTGTTATTAATGCTTGCACTACACTATCTGGAAGTTGTCCGAACCGAAGTTCAACTGAAGTCGGCCGAGGTCGCCGACTTCCAAGTAGCGGCCTCACGTCCGTCCGGACGGCGGCCGTGACTGGCGTACGCACGGCGGCTGCTGTCACGTACAGCTATCATATTTGCGTGCGATCGAAAAATGTGTCAAAAAATCGCAATTTTTAAATTATCATAATATTAAAATTACGCTACTGATAATTATGAAAGTTTGTGTGGGCACACACCAATACAATATCAGTGAAAACTATTCGGTCGTAAATATTCAATTCACGCAAAATCTTTGTCGGCTTTTGCAAAATGCTATAAGGCATAAAAATTATACTTCAGAATCCGAAAACCACATCTGTGAGCATCCTAAAATTTATCGCCATCGATTCTAAATAAGAATTTATGGTGTGACATTTATATAAACCGATATAGAAAAAAACATTAGGATATTCGAAACGACTTTTTTTAACAAAATCAAGTACCACTAATTATTTTTTAATTATTTAATTTTATATAAAAAAAATATATATTGAAGAATATGCTATCAAAAATATAATTAATCCCTTTTGGTGCCCTAAAGTATTCAAAGATGTCAGTAAGAGTCTGTTGAAGTCCCCGATAAGCATGCGGTATTATAAATTGATCACGTGACCACAATGCAGCACTCAACGTGCGTGTTAACCATAGGACGCCTACGCGCATACTGAAATTGAACCGAGCTACTCGTTCTATCTCAGTTTGCGAAAAACTATATTATTATCACTCTCACTCTCGTCACTTAACACGCGAGAAAGCGAAAGGGGAAGTATCTCACTGCTCGCGCTCGAAAGAGCAGCTCTGACTTCGGTTTCTTTGACTTCGGTCCGTTTGTCGACAATGTTCGGAAGCGCTCGAAGCTGGCCAAGTCGACTGAATTACCCCCACTTCACCTCCCGTTCTCGGTAACCTCGGACAACTTCCGAGAGATTTTAGAGCGGACAGAACCGAACTCGACCGAAGTAACCCACTATATTCTCCGTCCTTGGCCAACCTTGGCCAACTTCTAGAGAGTGTAGTTCAGGCACAAGAGTAATGGCACTACTATTTTATTATTTTAAAATTTCTTTTTAAGAAACATTTCCAATAGATATACTTGCCTAAAAGTATGTTTTTTATACTTTGATATCATTAAAAATTGATAAAAATAGCTTTCAGCTCTATTATATTTCAAATAAAAGCTTTTTGTTTAATAAAATTTTAACTTTATTTTTGGTCTCCACACGGTGTTTATCTGATATATTTTAAAATTTACTTCAACTGTGTTACTCTGTGATGCTTGAGAAATTTAATTTAATTTTTTTTTTATATATATATATATAACATATTTTGTATCATTGCACTAAATGGCTTGCCGCTATTGCGGCTCTTAGACCGATATTTAATGAAAAAATCGCACTATCTATAATTAAATATACTTATTTTAGCATACGCCTTCCCGGTGTAGAGTAACATTCGTAATACTTTTAAAATAAAGCCATAAAAATTACTTGAGGCGTTATGAGCACGAAGCGCAAACTCCATATCTAACAAAATTTTTTTTGCAAAATTCAATCTCTACCTCATAGTGATTATAGCTATATTTTTAACTAGAGATTGCCACTATTTTATAAAAAAAAAAATTTGAATGTACCATAATTATCATTTAATTATATTGTTTATTTGTGGTTTTTATTCTTTTGCTTTAATTGTAAAAGGGGTTTAAGCTTTTCTCCTTAAATTATAACCACCATCCTATAAAATTGTTGCTTATATTAAATTGTAAACATGAGAATGGTTATAGACCAGTAACATGTAAATATAATTAGTATATTTTTAAATTATTTATATTATCGAAACAAGCGTTAAAAAAAAATTCGGCTCTTGCGAATCGCAAGTAAGGATGTTTGTGTAATAGTTGCATTGATTTTTGGACACCCCTCAATTTACATTTAGATGCTCACTCCGGCGATCGATAGCCTAGAGTCAAAGAACAATAGTAATATGGACAGGGTTAAAATATATGTGACCTAAATTTTTTTTTGTTAAAAATGATGAAAGAATGTGCAGGTGGTTGAAATCCTTACAGAATTTTGAAATAATTAAAATTGTAATGTCTGCTTTTATTATTTTCAGCACCTCTAATGTTCTTTAAATGGTGCGTGTTATATAATATAAATATGTTATGCTGATCGTTAGCATGTGTAAGAAAATATGAGAATGCATGCATTTTTATATAAAATGCTCAATCCATGTTTACTATTTCTCGATATGCTAATGTAATTTTGAATTAATAAACGCATCAGACATCATCGACCCCAAAGCAATCAAAAAACACTTTCTGCTCTCGGAGTCCCAAGGGCTCTCGCTCAGCCGCAATTCCATCCATTCTCATTATCATATCCGCCTCAAGCCAAACAAGAATCTCATCGCACAGCCCCATTTTCCTATTACCACGCATAGATTTTCCGCAGCGCATCCTTCCAACTTGCGAATGCTCAAGTCGACCCTCCTCAGTGTTTACTCGGGGAATTGAAACGGATGACAAACATCGGCGAGATCAGCCTTTGTCTCCGGCCCGGGATCGATTAAAGCCTCCGTAATTAAAAGTTGCAATTTATGTCCCTAATCGCCGTCGCTTTAATTAAAGTAATTAAGTGAGGAGCGCGAACGGAATGCTGATTTCGATCCTACACGGGAGACTGGAACGGTACGCTCGTCATAATGAATGAATTATGTATTTGACGCACGTCGATATAAAAATATTTTTTTTGCTAAATTATGACATACAACCAAAGGTGTGTATAGAATTTCTTAATTCTAGATTTTTCGAGAAATAAAATATTTTAATATGTATTGTATATATCATAAAAAACACTAATTTTAACTATTATTTGTGTAGGCACTCCATTTAATAATTATGTTTTGTCATTGTGATAAAATTGAAGTATTTTATATGATATTTGTTAGAGCAAAGCAATAATAATTAGGAAATTTATTTATTTACATATGTATCAAATTATTCTATAAATATTAGTATTTGTTTAAATATGCTTAATGTTCGACTTTAGATAAAAGTATGTATATTAGATGATCTTAAGTTTTACACGTATCAAAATAATCTGTGTAAGTAATTGGCGCACTGTATAGTTGATATTTACTTCCACGTGTTTTTATTGCCATGTAATGAATATTAAATTATTATAAATTAATGATTTATATTCATAAGTATTGTAAAATACAACCCTTTGGATATAAGATCCTGTTACTTTAAAACCACCTACAGTTAACGATACTCTTAAAAGAGCCTTTTATGTATTTTAATGTAAATATTTACCAAAATCGTTTTAAGGTAAAATCTACATCTTGCGTGCCACATATGCTCTAAATTGAAACGGAACCCCCAACGAAACACACGATTGCCGCTTTTTACGTTTAAGCGTATTGTTTACCAACGTTCCGCAGACGTAAATATCGCTGAAAGAAAATAGAAGACATACTCGTGTGCTCTTTCAGAATCGTTACGGAAGTGGCACTTTGATTCTCGCGATTGCTTCCCACTTATTGCGTTCACGTTCCTCGGGGTATCGATACAAGGTTAACTAGTTTATACGAGAGCGCTTTAAAAGCGTTCGCCCAATTAAGAGCACTTTATACTTCGTTTACCTGTTTATGATAGAGTTACTTTTATAGAAACCATTAACGCGATACAAAAGTATCAGACGATTACGAACTGTAAACGTATCATCAATGAATATTGTGCTCATACTGGAGTACCGCAGGGATTTGATATGGGTCCTCTTCTTTTTGCTCTTCATCAACAACATACATGCGGGAATTTATAATATTTATTATATGTTGATGATATAAAAGTGTTGTAGAGTATTTGCACAAATTCGACTAGTGTTACGTTGTCACATTTTCCAGATTCTCTTGCCCCGTGGAATTCTCTCATCCCTGTGGAAATAAACGAAATTAAAAAAAATCTATTATTCGGTATTGTATTTGTTATTTTTGTACAACATCAAAAACTGGGTTAAGCTGGGTTTTATAAAACAATGAAATTCGAAAACCGGTTTTTTAAAAAGTCGGTTTTTGTACCCTAGTGCTTACTAATTTTAAGGGTGAACAATAAATGTTTTTAATGTCATAATTTTATTTTTATATAATGAACATCATGACGCATTGGAAAAACTTGACATGTTACAATGATCAGATTTTAAAAAAAAATTAAATGAAAAATATACGAGTCATGAGAACATCACGGATATAATAACCATCCGCCAAGTTCAGATTACTGAGTTGTGGGTGTAGTTACTATGGTTGTTATAAACAATATAATACATCTGATATTCGATATTCATTCAATATTTCTTACTCGCATTGCAAGTACATTTATTATTGTATTAATATTAAGGGATGAATTTTTTAATCATATTTTCAATATGATACTCTTCGATATTTAAGGTTGATTTTTGCTGTTTGATTGACACTAAGTTGAAATCGATAAGTACCGAAACGATACGAAATGGTTAAAATATATTATCGATTAGATCGATAATGGTCGATAACGATTAATAAAATTATCGTTTGATCGATATTACCGTTCGTGTAATCGATCAAGAACGATATTAATTGATAACAACGTTTGTTATCGGTTATTATCGTTTAATATAAATAATATCGTTTTTTATTAGTCCAAATATTGTTAAATTTTGTACAACCTCAAAAATGAACGATAAACTTTCGTTTGTAATAATAAAAAAAAATGTTGTTAACAAAATTTTATTAAATTAATAATACTACAAAATTATCTGAAATTAACAGTTGTAAATTAAAATCAACAGAACATTAAATAATACAAATATTACTTTATCTTTAAAGCCAAAAATCACACATATTAAAATTAAAAAAAATTCAACTTATTTTAATCGCTATTTAAGATGCATTGCTGCATTCACAGCAAGATAAGTCTTTAATCAGTTTCTGTATATGCCTCTGATTCTGTGTAATTTGCACTAATAGTCTCTGAAGGACCAATGCTGACAACATCTTTTGAGTCTGAATCTGGAGCATACACAATTCTTTGTAATTTTTTTTTTTAAGTTTTCGGTAACTGTCTTGAGCTTTTCTTTGAGTCACATTCACAGTGTTGCGGGAGTCCTTCTTCGACTTCACGACTTCTTGGAGTTAAAAATGATGGTCCAATCTCCTCATCATCTCTCTCTCCGACAATAGGAATTCCAATGTTGTATTTAGTGATACGGACTCTACTGTGATTCAGTTGTATGTAGATGATCTTTTTAACATTTAACGAGTCAAACCTTATACTCTGAGATGTTACGAGGTTTCTTCTTGCATAAAAAAACCCTTCACTATTCTGGCCATTTTCTGGCTTCAGCCGCCAACAACAAGAAGATCCAGTTGTAGTCTTTCCGGTCCGGGATAAATCTTAAAGGAGTCCCACTTCTTTTCCACTGCCAATTTTGTCCGATTTAGAGTCGCATGCTGAGCTTTTTCAGCCACTAACTGATCCATGAAATCCATGTCGTCGAGAGCAAGAGTTGATGCCAGTCCGATATGCTACCTTGTTGGAGTTTCCTATTCAACCTCTTGAGACGATGGATGTGAGTCAAAAAATCTTCTTAGAGTGGAATCTTCCTTGTTGAACTGAGTAAGAGATAATTCCTTATAATACGGGTAAAGTTGATTGACCATACGTACATGGTGCTCTTCAGTACTAGGTTTTGGCAAAACTCGTTCCATTTGTCTCTGAAATTCAGTGATAAATTCTTTCGTGAGTTTTTGTGTCAGCAGCGAGCACTTTTCCAAGATAAGAGAAAAAGAATATTTTTGAGCGGTCAGTGAATCATCTGCAGAAAGTCCCTCACTCACATCTTTAACTTTTTCTAATATCAGGACTAGTTCGGCCATAAACTTGAAGTCAAAAGGCGCACAATTTGGTGCGCCATTGGTTACCATTATTTTTTTTGTACTTTCGCGCCATATATCGCTTAAAAAAACGATAAAATCGTTCATTATCGTTAGAGCTCGATAATCGAAAAATTCATTATCGTTATTTATTGATCATTATATTTTCTCAATCGATACGAAACGGAGACTTCGATCCCTAATCGACACCTAATTTTTTCTTAAAAACTTATCGATAAATAGCTTTTTTATTTTTTGTAGATTTTAATCTTCTATCAATAATAATTATTTACTTCGTGTTCAATTCAATCTACTACAAATCTAAGTTGTTCCTAGATTTTTACTCATTGTAGAAGTTAACAATGCACGTTTTGAATTTACCACGAAACCATTACACAGTACGCCCACACAGTCACACTGTATGTAAATTCTTCAGCTCAACATCATCCGCATTACGTTGAAATGTTAACGTGTCTCATTTTTTTATCTCGTTCTCGTACTTATTACTCAAGGCAAATTGCGAATGTGCGTTACGTACAACATTACGTATACACGGACGTCTGGTTTCATTAGGAGATTCAGCTGGGAGCGCCCAGGACGCGAAAATCTTACATGGCATGTATTATTATCGTTGTAAAACACACGTGTCCCTTGAATAAATTCTGAAAGTTTTCCAGAAAGGCGCAGATTTGGGGTACGAGCGCAGAATTTTCGCCAACGCGGATGTGTCGTGCTCGTCGCCTTGACGGTAATGCCATGCCACTGGATTTTTATACGACTTGTATGATATTACGTACATGTACAGACATTCATACATAGTACATACATAAACATGGGAAAAGAGCGAATGTTTGAGTAAATCAACGTTGCTGGAAAACGACTATAAGAAGCAGAACATACATTTGAGAGAAAATTGAGCGTTTATTTGATAAGCATTTTCACTATTTGATCAAAACGACTCGTTTATGAAAAAACATATTTATAAATAAGAACATCGGTATGATTGATTCGCGAAAATCTGAACCGTGCAAATGCACACACGTAAGAAATTAATTAATAATAACATCAATCTTCGTTTGCATATATGTATCTACAAGCTACAACTCCGCTCTGTTGTATTGAAATATATGTCTGAACTTATGAGAAAATAAATTCATATATTAAGATATCTACACTTATCCATGAAATTATATGTTGTTATCCAAATAATTTGGAAATTTAATGTATACCTATTTTATATACTTATATTTAATTTTAAAATATTAAAAAAAATCTTATATTATTAGCTCATCTTGCTTGTGAAAAAACAGACAAAACATCCTTTGTTTTTCCCCAATTCCCTCAGGCGAAACTGGCTTAGTAAGTCATACAACATTCTACCTTGAAACGGCGTTCCTGCCCGTTCCCCACTGCATCATCTCTCTGTCGGCATCGTTGACGGGGTTGTTTGCACCCCTAGCCCGACCCAATACGTTACTCAGTTATAAACCAATTAAAACTTACACGAAACTAGAACACGCTCTCTCCTTCCACATAAAACTAGCCATTTTACATTTTTTAATCTCGTACTATTTTTTGTTCCAGGTACGTTGCAGCTAAATATTATTCAAGGATGAGTGACTAACGCTTGGTATGTTTAAAAATTAAAATATATATTTAAATAAAAACAATATGTTACAAAATAAGATACTAAACTAGTAAAAAAAATCAATTTATCTTATTCGGTTTACAATATTGGCATTTTTACTAAATTACGGATGTCAGTTTTATAACGATTTTATTACAGCAACATTGTGTTAGTAGTGTTCTTAAAATGGCGAGGTTTATTCAATGAATTCTTAATGTGTAAAGCAGCGGTATTTAAATTGGGGGCTCAAGCTAGTTCAAAAGAGGCGCGAAAAGTTTATTCTTTAATCTTTCGGGTGCTAAGACTCAAGGGGTGTGACTTTGTAACTAAAATAGACTTTGCAACTAAAATAGAGTTATTTTGTAAGCATTATTAACTACCATACATATATAAATAAATATATATGAAAATGTTGCTGCTGTTATTCGGTGGTGGAGTCAAAATGGCGGGTCTTAGAAGTCAGAGAGTCTTCACTGGAGTGTCGAGGGTCGATGGGAGCTCAAAGACTCACCCATGCGTGTATATCCTCTGCTGTGATCTGTCGTAATATGTTTTTGTGATGATGTTGGATAATACTCCTGTGCGTCATTGGTCGCATTTTCTCTGCTCCGTTGTCACCTCTCATCATGAAGTGTCTCGTATTTTGTATGAATGGTATGAGTCAGCTCTGGCGAATTGCAGATGAGGATGTAGGCGGGCCAATTTCATAACTTCTTGGCCGTTCAAATGATCAGTAACAAATTAATAAAAATATAATAGTCCTTAAGCGCAGAGTAAAACGGATTGTATATCGCGCATCCATTCCAAACAAAGATTATTATAATAATTTATTTAGCTAAATTAATTGTTTATACACTGAACCAATTTATTTAAAACATTAAAACATAAATAAAATATAAAAAATACTTTATTATTATAATTTATTGCCTAATGCATGAATGTGTTCTATATTCCATTGATGAAATCCGATACATTTTTATTTTGGCGGATTGTTCTAGAAAAGTTAACATACAAATTCATACCTAGTGTTATTTTCAATCAAACAAAAAATAATGCTAACTAGTAATTCAAGTCTTTGAATTGATGTGCATATGTGGTTTATAAAATATTAACTGCTTTCATTAGAGATGAGTTATTTTTTTTTTCATTTAGTGAAACAGTAGAGGGTAAAAGTTTATTTTATAGATTTTACAATAATAATTGAACGTGGACTTATCATCGAAACTTGAGTTATGCTCTTATTGACTAATTTTGTGTTGAAAAATCACCTCTTAATTATTTGTGTAAGTGGTTGAAGCTCTTTCATTATAAATTTATTCTTAATATTTATAAAGGAACAAAAATATATTTTTCAACTTATCTATTTAGTATATATTTTTAGAAAATTGAGGTATATATGTATATAAATCAATACAAGGACCATACAAAAATATTTAAAAATACATTATAGCTATGGAAGCCTTTAATTAAATTGAATATTTTTGCTCGGTTTTTAATTTAAAATAACTTCTGAACTAGAAATGATAAAGTTTTCAAGGGTTGATAATACAGTTTTCACTTCATTTCAATGATCTTAATTAAGTTTTCATTGTGCATTTGGATTAAGAATTTTAGAAAAGGAAACAACTATTATAAATACAATGCAATACTTCATTGAAACAAAAATTTGCTACTTAAATATAAGTTTAATTTCTGTTTAATCAATGTGAATAGTTTTTGAAAGATTTTGTCAAAAAAATCTGTACACGTTTTATTGACTTTGATTATATCATATTCATAAAAATCTGCTAATAAATCAAAATATAAACATTGTTTTGTGATAAAAACTGATCCTGAGTAGTCTTTTGATCGATAATTACACAATTTAATAACTTTTCCTTAAAAAAAGTTTTTCCATTGCATTCAAAATATATGCATTTATAAACATACCTAATTATATACAAAAGGTATGCTTGAAATATTAAATGGTATCAAGGGTTGTTTTTTTGACATGGGACGTAGAAATTAACCTTCAAGTGGCAATGGTATTAGGAATATGAAAAATAGTGTTATTTGTTTCAAACAAAAAGAAGTCGTGTCAATAAGAAAGGAGCGATTAATTGGTAGATATCAAACATTCAATTAAAACATTTTTCTTAGCGATTGATTAATTTTATAAACAGTATTTATCAACATAATATGAAAAAAAAGAGGTGCGAATTTTTTAGTATGTTATATATAGGGTTGTAAATATTATAATTTAAAGCAAATACCCAAAAAATATCGTTTAAAAATATTTTATATATTTAATTTTCCTCTTTACTTCCCAAATATCCTTTGAATATAGGTAGAATGTTTTGATAGTTTTGAGTTGTATCAGGCTTATGCAGTTTGACTAATCCTTTGCGAGGATTATGAACACCCTAGAAGGACGCAATCATCCCTTAAAATAATATTTTATTGTCGCAAACCTCGTATCGCAGTCTGTGCTTGTACAAGGAAATTAAACTGAGCTTTTACTAGCGCGTGCATTCGAAAACCCTTCAGATTTGCTTAATATGATTAAGAGTGGGTGAATCTAAACTTGCAATTATACAATAAGTAGTTTAGATTAATGCTTAATTCAACTTGTAGAATAATTAATTGTATTGTGTATAAGGTTTGGCTAATAAAAAATATAAATTTAGGAATAACATATTTATTTATCAATAATTTTGTAGATAGATTATTAACATATTTTTCTAAATCAGATAAATTTGTTACAGTATGTTTAAAAAAAGTATTTATTTATCAATTGCATTGATTTTATTGTTTCGCAAAAATGAGTTTTTCTTCATCTTGTGATTTTCTCCATAAGTAGCATTATTTCGTCGAACAATATTTGGTCCTTAATATGAAATTATACTCCTTGAATGAAATTAAATTAAATATTTTTAAAGTTGAATTCGTTTATCACTAGAATTATACAGATGTATTATAAATTCATATGAGGTCGCTGATCATTTTAGTGAGATAAAAAGGTTTTCAACTATACATATTAACATGCTATCTTCGCTTCTTATCTTATAAATGGTAATTTAAATCGTGTTTTCATAAGTTCAAAACGAAATAAGTATAAATATTTTAACCTGAAAAAAATATACGATTTTTTCGAGCAAATTCTTTGTTCTGTAAAAAATACACGTAAAATAAGTAGCAAACATTTTTTGTAACTCAAATGTTTATTTTATTTTTTCTTTGTGTAGTATTTTATTGATTTTTACCGCGTTAAACATTTAGCTACTTCCTTTTTGTTGAGTTTCGTGAGCCATTAGCATAAATTTGCGTTCCATCCACGGGGCAAGTTTTGGCGTCGCGACGCCTTTTCGTGGGGCAATCCGTGGGTTTCGTGTAATTTCGCGTAATAAAATACACGTGTCGAATAGATTTTCATTTTAGATAATGATTCTGTTCAAACACAAGTCGGCTCGCACCTAGTAAACGCCAACGTAATTGTTTTAACCCATTAGGCGTATTCAAAAATAAACACAGCATATGAAATTTGTTGTAATTAACACCGTCTACATCGCCTTATATCAATATAAGAAAATATTAAATTAGATCGTATTTGAATTATTTACATATTTTGTATGACTGCTTGGGGTGCGCAATGACTGCCGTAATCCAAATACCCCATCGTTCAGATATATCAAAGGGTTAGATTAATTGAACTGATTAAAAGATTCTATTAACTAAATGCGTCGAAAAGTTTTGGGGCACGATTTCAATTTACGGTTGGTGTATTTGAATTCGGCAAAATCGTTTTTTAAATTAAAAAACCAGACTCTGTGTATAGCAAACTTTAATGGCGCCTTTCTATTAAAAAATCAATGTTAATGAATGTTAAACGCGAGGGTTAAAAGGTCAATACGTTACTCGCATATTTATACATTAGAAGGAAAGAAAAAACGCTTATTAGCTGCGTCCCTTACGTTCGTCTAAGATACGTTTATTACAAAGTATGTTTATTGCAACCATACTATTAGCATTATAAACTTTATATATATACGCTCAAATAAATAATATATAAAATTGTGTTTCGAAACTATTCTGAATTTTAGATAAGATTTGAATATTTTATCTACATACTAATAGAAAGCTATGTTGTATTCTTAATGGTTTCAAAGACGCCTAAACTAGATGTGATTCCGAACCCACCCTATCCAATATTTTTCACAAAACTCAACAGGAAGTCATCTTTCATTTTTTATGTCCCGCTCGCAAATCTTTCCGGCCGACAAAACTAATTTTAATAAAGAACTCAACCGAAGCGCAACTAAATTAAAAAGTTACCGAGCCGTCAGACGGTCGCCACTATACACTATATGCAGTATTTACAGTTTACTGCCAAAGTTATTTTATATAGTCGCTCTGTGCGAATCGGTAATTAAACTAAGAGCTTATTTGCTCCTCGGCGAAGAGTTGAACAAGCCGAGATACCTGGAGTCTGCGGCAGTCTTCAATATTGTTGTAGACAACTTGTAATTTCCTCAGCAAAGTTTTAACCGCAGTCTCTGGTGTAAAGTACAATGAGACCCGACGATTTTATAATCGCATTCATCTTTTGGTTACCATCGTTACTCTCAATAATTGCTCATATTTTTAAAAAGTTTTAAAACGTCCGACGAAGCAGTTTGTTATGAAAAGTCATCGATATTTTACGTGGATGAGGCGTAAACTTTGAACAAATTACCTGATAGTCCGCGTAACTAACTAGCGGCGCCAACTTCTTGCCAAAGCAAGCACAGGGTGTTCCAAGAGTAATTGAATTACCCGTCCCGGTTCGACTAATGCATTTAATTTGCATGCTCGCTGTTTCAAATGTGTATTATATTTATTAAAATTTGCTTTAAATACATACATACATATATTTCGTACATCAAAAACCATGTTTTTTTAAAGAAATATTGCTTATTAGTGCAAATGGTTGCGCTTGTTCCTCATCTGCGCTTTTATAAATTAATACATGTTAATGATTGTGTCGGTTAATAATAAGAGTATATATTGGTTTTATCAAGTACATTTTTTAAGGTCTTTCTTAAAGTCATCTGTTCTTATTCTCGAACGCGTATCGAATAATATCTAGTAGCGTCGAGACGTAGTGGATTTGAGTGTGTATATTTCGGCTTTGTGCCTTGTTATATACCTCTTTGTGCATATAAATCAAATTAAATTACGTACATTGTATTGCTAGAATTCGGACGTACTTTTCAACGGCTGCTAGGTCCATGGACACCGATCGTGAGTCTTCAGACTCGCGTGCGCTGTGTCACTAAACTGGAAAATTCAATTTTATCGAAATAAAATAGCAATATATGAATTACAAATCTAATATTGCGCCGCACTGCACACAAAGTTCTGCTTTAAATGCAAAGTAATAATCTGAAAAATAATTTGAAAAATTTCGCTGAAAACTCAAAAATTTTGTATTTTTTTAAACATTATTTTTTATTTAATTATTAATAATACTTCTTAAATGTAAAGTGTAATGGGAAAATAGGAATAAGTGAGGCGTAGATGCTCCAGCAATAATACAACGGTGTTTCGTTGTGACGTCTTGTCTGTTGTGACCTCTATTTATTTTAATTGCTCCATATTTAATACGATACACGTGTATTGTTGATATTTAATTAATTAAAAACAACATGTGCTAAATATTAACACGTGTAAACATTAAATTTAATTAATTTGTAACTTGTGTCTATAAAAATATATTCGTTGATGCAATGCGAACTAATTTTTAATAAAAATAATCTGCAGTTAACTTGTTGGTTCCAACAGTTGTATATAACGCTTAATGATTAATGCTATTTCTACTTATCTTAATGTTTTCGCTGAAAGATGAAATTGGAGTATTGATATTATGTTTAAATCAATTGCCGTTTTATTTTAAACTATTAAAAATCGTAGTACCTTTAAAAATGTAATCTATTTTGTGTAATAAGTATTTATTATTATTATCATAAGGTTTTGATATTTGCAAATAACTAAAGCATTATTACATTGTTCTACTATATGGCTTCTGATATTTTCGTACAACGTAAATATCATAAAATAAAATAATTATTGTATTGCTATATTATTAAAATTACCCAAACTCAAAGAAACTTTATTATTGAAAATTCGACCGATAAATACTTTATTAATAATTAATTAAATCAGTTTTCTTTGATGTATAAAGAAACTCGACCATTTTTATCAGTATCAATATAAAAGAGCTTAATGTTGTATTATTTAATTACAACAAGATGGTGAGTGCTTCTGACGATAAAATAAATTTCATTAAAATTAGAATTTATACGCTAGTATATCATAAGTTTCTCGATATTTTACTTACTATTGTAATTTTTCTATATTTTTCAATGCTGGTAATAAATTTGTTTAAAAGTTAAAGATTTCAGAAGAAAGAGACTCCACATAAAAAATATCGTAATAAGAGAAGTTTCTAATGTGAACTCGTATTAGAGTCAACACAGCATAATTCATTCAATTAATCTTCTTAGCCCATCCCAAACATGTTAACGATCTAAGCTGAATTCTTCAACAGCATCATCACATTTTCTACCCCCATACCAAAATCACTATTTACGTCACATTAACTGTGTCTGTAACATTATTATATATATTATATTTATATACTTTTTATTACAATTAAGTATTTTTATTATGTTTTTGAATCAGTTTTTAATTCGAAACAAAATACAAAAAAAACTACATGTTTAATCAAATTTTATACATGCCTGTGTCTATTTCCTTATCAATATCTATCAAGAGCACACCGCTGCTTATTTATATATCGATATTTTCGTAACACACTTGTACGAATCTCACCGTTCTTAACAATTATAATTCTTTCAAGTTTAATAAGCATGATATACAACGAAGTTCCTTTGCGGACCTTGATACCCCGAGATTTCGTACTGTAAGGGGCAGTTTTAGGGCAATGTATAACGGAAATTCACATACAAATCTTCGCGACATGTTCATATAATAACAACATGGCTTCAACTCTACACAAGTGCCATAATGCTTTTGCTTTTATTCCTTCCGGGCCAAACTCCTAGCATTATTGTAAATATTTAATGCCGTTGACATTTCTGTGCGGAGTGGTAGGCCAAAGCCGATTTTAGCCGTTGTTAAATACACACAGAATGAGCGCTTTTGCTCGTCCATAGGGTTTAATAATTTAAGTTGCTCTATATTGGTAAAATCAGTGCTAGGCAACTAAATTTAGGCTCGTTAATACTCAATAAATTTGGTCAGTTGTATTTGCATGATGCTTTGTGCATATAAAAAGCAAGTATTGTTAAAAATCACTATATGAAATAATGTGACCGCTTATATCTTCAACTCTCTATACAAATTATAAAATATATATATCTTAGTATTATGATGAGAATGCTCGTTCGTGTATTAATATTAAATTTAGGTTTGCATAAAGATATTTTAAGACGAAAATAGTGAGATATAGTGAGTTATAACCCTAAAAGTTATACATAGTATTTTATTAGTTTATTCACTCTTTTGAATAAAAATATTTTTATTAAATTGTATATTTTTTTTCTTGAAAAGAAAACATTTTTAAGGATACTTGGCTTTGTTTAGCGAATGAACGTATACTATGCTAATTATTAGCGTTTTCGAATCTGGCTCCATTATACGGTATCTTAACAATACCGATATTCATTATCAAATAATTTAGAGGAAACTTTACAGATCTATACAAGAGTATTGATCGAATTTGTATTTGTTGTCTCATCTAGTATGTGTTACCAATGTTATACCATAATGCATTTATATCATACATAGTATATGTATAAATTATTTTTCAATAATATGTTATAATAATGTACTGTTATTATTAATAGTATAAATGTATAATCAGTACAATTTTTAATTTTATTTAAAATATAGTATTTTTTGGGAAATATTTACTTTTCACATTAGGTAAAATTATTTAGTTATTTTTTTTGTAGTTTTGTCTGTGGCTAAAAAATCTGGTCGTCTTTAAAGATGAGGTTAAATTAAAAAATGTATACGTTATGGCTGGACCAGGGTTAACGTGAAGTGGGAAGCGGCAGCTTTCTTTTAAGTCTCTGTAGATGGACGACGAATGTAAATTTATAAAGGAAGTGCTGGTGTAAGCGTATTCTAATTAAAACTTATTTATTTATTAGTAATCTTAAGATGCAACACGACGTATCGTATCCTAGTGCGTTACAACGGGATAAACGCAATAATTACTAAGTAAATAATAAAACTCCAGACCTAAATCAATGTTTGTAAATCAGTGACATATAATTTATTAATTTAAACTATTACTAATGAAGAGCTGTGACCACCTAACTCGACTTATTTTAATTATTCGTCTGTGAGATAAGAACAAATCTAGGAAAACCTAATCTGTTCTTATTTTTAGAATTATAATTACACCCAAAAATCGATATCGGGTGTATTTATTTGCGATAATAATGTCTTTTGTACTGATTATAAATGGTTATTTTTAAATCTTGACCTTTTTAAAGTCGTATTAGTATTTAAAACAGAAAATAGCTGTTTAAATTGATACCTACTACCAAACATCGCAAATATTTTTTTCTGAAAACATGCATTTCAATAAAATGTTCTGGTACCTACAAATAAATCCCTAGAATAGTAACTTTATTAAAAATTTATACTAGCACCAGGTTGCACTGGATTTTGCTAAATTCCATTTAAATGTAGCTTTTTGTATGAAGCTATAAATAATCAAAAAACATTTTTACATTTTTTTGATTTCTTTAAATCGGGCTTAACATTTTTACAATAACCCTTGAATATTCATAGCATATTGTTAAATACCAGCTGTATGAAAATTAATTAATTTACAATTTTATAGTCGATTTTTTCTCATTCTATGCTTTGTTATAGTTGCAGATATAAGTGACAAATATATTTTGATTTTTTGAACGCCTAATCATGCATCCAGTTTACTGACTTTTCTTTCATTTTTAAAAACATTTTGATTTCAATGTGAAATTACAAAAATCGTAGCAATATACAGAAGAGCTAACGTACCTCTGTATAATAAATTTAACCGTCATATCTACTTTTGGTTTCTAAGAGTAATATTGAAAACCGTCGGTTATTCAGTCATTTTTATAATAAAATTTACTATGTATTTTATTTTTATAACTTTGGAACACACAATACTTTCTGATATATAAGTTATAAATACACTGAATATAATTATTTTTATTTTTGAAAAAAAAAATCATTCTGCTTAGATAATAATTTAGCTACAACCCTTTAGTCTTTTATGGCATATATTTCGCTTCGTATTTGTTACACGTACTAGTTTGGCTTGAGAAAAATTGTATTTTCTTAAAAGCTTGTAGATATTCTTGGACATATCTTTACCTGTAGTAGAATCATTACGATTTTTTAAAAAATCAATTTGATTTTTAGTCAAAGTAAGATTTTTTGCAAATAGGAATAAATACAACTAGTTGCGCCAGTCCAGTAATATTTTTATTGACTGCAAAGTTAAAATAGATTTAAAATATTAATTTAGGATTATCACTTAGCTTAGCAGCAATTTTCATTTAATTTAGCTGCAATTTTAATAATTCTTACTGCAATACAGTAAAATATTATTTAATAAAACATTATTTATTGACCGTAAAATATTTTAAATAATAGTACTTTTGTCCGAAAATAAATATTTGCATTTTTCAGCAAACATTGTTTAACAAGGTTTAGCTATATGTTCCAAAATAAAAAAAAAACTAGCTTTACAGTGGTTTTGATGTCTACAATGATTTTTTTCAATTGTGTTTTAAAGAAAAGATATTAAATTTATCAATTTGTTTCCGTTTAGTTTTCCTGAATGTTTGTAATATTTAGATCAATGTATTTAATCATTTAGTTTTAAGGTATGTTACCTAAAGGTACTGAGAGTAGGTCTTTACTTATTTTTTGTTACTATTTATTTAATACGAATAAAATGATCTCTATTGAGCTGAAATAGCACATTATTTGCAAAATTTCAATACCTAATATGTGCAATCTCGCTTAATTAAAATTAATCATAACGATATTTATCCGTCAGATTAAGAAAATCTGTGTAAATGTAAACATGATCTATGATAATCGATTGAAATTATAAATATATAAAAATCAACAGATAATAAATTTATCAAGGACCAGATATCAACATTATTAATTTGTTTTATTTTAGTTTTCTTTGAGTTTTAATGTATGTTTTTTATGGATACGTAGCTTATATTATTTTTTTGTTATTGTTTATTTAATACATATAAAATATTTTTTATTAGCTGAAGTTGCTCATTATTAGAGAATTTCCAATCTCGCTCGATTTTAAGTAATCATGATATTTATTCGTGGGGATCTGCGTAAATATGATCTATGATAATCGATCCGAATTATAACTATATAAAAATCACTAATTCTGATCTCTTAGAAACGATTGAAATTTTAAAACATTAAGGTCCATATAATATTCGAAACTAGAACTTTTGGGTCAATAGTCAGAAACTTATACCACTCGTCTATCGTTCTGTTTATACAAAAAAATTTACCTTATACTTTTATTAAAAAGCAATGCAATTCTCATGTGGGCTAAAAATTTCTATTTTCTTCTCATTATTAAGATTTTTCGTATTAAAAAAAAAGATATATTTATTTTATTATATTAAAGTTTTATAAAGAAATTTATATACCGCCCTATTTATAAATAAAAAATGACGAAATTGTGCACTAAAAACAACATTTTAATTTTCTGAAGTTATAAGCTCGTAATTATTTTCTTTAGTCGATACCAAAAATTCTAAAACAATAAAAATCACTATTATTTGAGGGTATATTTTTAGATGGACCAGATTAAATTAAAACAAAACCATTCAAAGGTTTACTTATCTTTACACCAAACGGAACATATTATAACATATAATATAAATATAAATTAGCCAACCAGAATATACAAAAACATTTATCTTTGTAATTTAAATGTTTTTTTTATAATATAATTAAAAAAATAATGTTCGAACAATAAGTAAAAGCTTTATGTAGGAACATGTGTAAAATGGCTAATACACATATCTATGACCAAAATATATTTTAATAATTTGACGCAATGTGTTAAAAATATAATATATATTGTTTTAAATTCTTTAACCCTTCATAAAAATGAGTCAATTATCCAATAAAATATGAAGTTGAAGATCGAATTACGTTTTTTTTTATTATTTATATATAGTTATTTCTTTATGCATCTATATCTACCTTCAAAATTAAAAATATAATTTATTATCTATTTTAAAAATAAGAAGTCTGCCTCTTTCTGCAAATTCATTTCCCCTTTTTTTTGTATGATGAGGATACTGCACACTTGACAATCGCGTTGGTATTTTTTGTCCTCATACTTTTTCGGAAAATGCCAGCCTATCAATATTCGACTTTTGGTTGGTTCCTTGATCTTTTTTCCTCTTCTGGTAATTGTTTTTTTATAATTTCTAAAATTGTAAACAGTGAAATTCGCATTGAAATTAGCACACCTAATACTCTTTGACTTCAAAATTCAACTAAATGCAAACTATATAATATATTATATGTATTCAAACATATAACGCGTATATGAAATTCATTGGAATGTCAGATCTTTGACTAAAAAAATTGAGCTCTTGTGGTGTACAAAAAATAGCATGTGTTCTGATTCTTGGTAATAAATTCTTAAATAAGGGTAGAAAGCCATTGAAACACAACATCATAAATTTGATAAATTTGAGACAAAGACCTGCTTTATAATATTCTGATATATCCGCTCCTCGCACTTAGATGCGTTTTTTCTTGACTGTGAAATATATCCGCTTCTCGCACTTAAGGGACATGCGATGCGAAGCGTATTTATCCGCTCTTTGCACGTAAAGGGTTAAACAATTATTTACTTCAGAAAATGTATTGGATTAAAACCAAATTATAGGATAGAGGGTCGCGTGTTTGACACCACTGGTTTAAGGCATTTTAAAATGCCTAATTGAAGTACTTGTGTACACATAACAAATCTTATGTTGATTGAATCTATTGATAATTTTGGTTTTTGTTCACTGACCACTGAAACATGCTTAATATATTTGTTGCTAGTTATAATTTATGTAGATATATTCCCATGGTCGTTTTAGTCTTCACGTACTGGCCGTAGTATCGCAAGAGAGTATCCGGTAATCAGATATGAAATTTTCCGGATAAACTAGCTTAACGCGTCTTAATGAAGTTGCCAAACAAAGTTGGCCGGATGAGAAGAAGCTGCAAGAAGAAGAAGAAGAAGAGAGTTTTGCTTGGCGTGCCGGATAACGGCGCGTTATAATAACGGCAACGACGGATAAAAGGCGGCCGGGACGTGTAACGGCGCGACCCGAAAATAAACGAAACTTATTTCGTCGTTGTAAACAGACGTGGTTATAACGAGGGTTTTAGCCTGCTTCGTCTGATGTCCCGGGCGCGAAATCTCCAACTTTGACAATGTAATCAGACTACGCAATGTAAACGGTAATCCATGGATTTTGACGTTTACACAAATTCACCTACCTGGAGCAACATATAAAACATATAATTTTAGTTTTTGTTAATATTTATTTTGTCGTAACTGAGGACTTAAAATGTACCACTCAATTTTTTTTCCATTTATATATACTATGCATAAGGAAGCTTTGGTGGCTTAGTTAATAACAACATACTTAAATCCAGAACCGAACAAATTTCAACGTGTACAAGAAATATGTTTGTAATTTATATATTTCTCACACTTGAACCTTAGTGAATGTTGAACTATAAACGTCGTCTTAACTACAGTAATTATATTTGCTTTTAATGCTAACCTGAATGTTTATGAGAAAATCATTTTAGTGGTTATATTAAAACGGTGCCAAACCTACGCCTTCTCTGTTTTAGCTGCAAAGTTGTAATGTGTGTATACATACTCTATATATATATATTTAATATTCATTGCGAACGGGGTGGTGCACAGACCTCCGGGAAAGCTCGGGTGGTGGAAAATTTTAAATTCAAATCTGTTAAAAGCTTCAAGAATTCTTGCATTACGTGACAAGGCGTGAATTGCAAAGATTTACTGCATTTAGCGCAGAGTGGAGCGTGTAAATATGTATATCAAAAGGCATTTTCGGTACATTACGTTTTCGTCTGAGCTTAGTTTTGATCTAAAAATAAAAAGCGAGTTATATAATATCTTAATTTAAAATTATTTTAAGATTGTACAAGGTGTATTAATGATTTCACAGTATTTTATCTAATACTAGATTATTTTCAGTACTTGAATTATTTATAGAAATATTATATGTATTGGTAAAGTTCATCAATCGATCTTAGATTTTTTTAAGCAGAATAAAAAATGTGTTTTTAGCTGAAAAAAAATAACTACGCATATTACTAATGCGATTCTAAATAAATATATATTTTGAATATTGGTTCAAAATTTAGGGTAGTAGTGTGCAAAATAATTAGTAAGCAAAATAAATATTTATTATTGCATTTAGTAAAAAAAATAAAAGTAGGACGTTATTGGAAATTTGACAATGAGTAACACTAGTAAAATTTATGATTTTAAAAAAATAATTATGAAATCTATTTCCTCACAATCCAAATTCATATATTCAACAAAACTTTTTTATATAAACAACATTATGGATATTGTCTTCATCAGTTTAGAACTTCTACTAAGGGATTTTAAATGTACATATTTCATATACGACCGATACAGCCTTGTGTTCTTTCCAAACAGTCAAAAGTTGGCATTGGAACAGAACAAAGACACGGCCGATCTGATTGAAAAGTTGTTTTATTTGTCGCACAACTGGGGTGTAGTATAATAATAAACGAACAAAGTTTACCCTGCACGTTTTCATTTTTACTGCACATACCTATGTATGAACGTAGTGTACATTCGGTGCAAACCCCTGCACTGCAAACTTGACAGAACAGAACAAATCCAAACAAAATTATTTACGTTTGCTTTGTGCGATTCCCCTCGTCAAATTGAATTTTTCACGCTTTGTTTTCGAAGTGATTCGAGAAGATAAATGAATTTGGTTTATTATAGCAGAATGACATTTCAAGTTATTTTCTTGCATTCATAATAAATTAAATTATAACAATGCATTCTATGCTTTTCATGACTATAAGTATGTTGAGAAAAAATTTTAGAAGTACTAATTATACTGAGATGTTTTTTTATCAGAAAATCTCTGAGGTTTTTTTAATACTAGGGTTATTAATAATATTATGTAAAAACATTCATTTTCATACAATATCAACTAATTATTTTGCACCCACCTAAAAACTCTTTAGATATTTACTTTATATAACGTAATAAAATACTTAGATAAAATATTGTTTTTCCACTAAAATGAAGACACAAAAATAAAAGCATATTTTTTTGTACTATTTTTTTATTATATTATCTGTCATATTTTACTTACGTAAATTGTTTTTCACCCACCTTTCTATTTCATTTCAATAGTTATTTAGCTTGATGAGAATATTAGCAAAATTGATTATCCCTTCTTGCTTCATATTTATTAAATAATTAGTCATTATTTGTAATCAAGTTTTTAAAAACATAATATACATTAATAGTGTTTTATTATTTCTTAAAAAATAAAGAAATACTGATTTAATGATTTTGTTAGTATTTTTTTGCTAAAAACAATATTTGTAAATTTTATGGCTAATTTTTTCCATAGAGTGATTTATTAAGTAAACAATATCATTTAAATAATATGATTTGTGCATACTTCTGATTTGTTACTGCAGCTTTTTTTTATTAGAAATTATTAAATAAACACCGTTTTTAAAGCTTCATACTAAAATTCATCTTAATTGTGATGTGAAAAATAATATTTTAAGTGCTTGAATTTACAAACTGCTTAAAATTTTAAATTAAATATGTTACATTTGCATCAGTGTTTTTTAAAAATTGATATGGCTTTATTCTGATTTGTTATCTTATTATTACTTTTATGCCTGCACTACACTCTCTGAAAGTAGGCCAAGGTTGGCCAAGGACGGAGAATATAGTGGGTTAATTCGGGGTTACTTCGGTCGAGTTCGGTTCTGCCCACTCTAAAATCTCTCGGAAGTTGTCTGAGGTTACCGAGAACGGGTGGTAAAGTAGGGGTAATTCAGTCAACTTGGCCAGCTTCGAGCGCTTCCGAACATTGTCAAAAAAACCAAAATCGGAGCTGCTCTTTCGAGCGCGAGCGGTGAGATACTTCCCCTTCTCTCTCGCGTGCTAAGTGACGACAGTAAGAGAGATAACGATATGGTTTTTCGCAAACTGAGATAGAACGAGAAACTCGGTTCAATTTCAGTATGCGCGTAGGCGTCCTATGGTTAACACGCACGTTGAGTGCTGCATTGTGGTCACGTGATCCAGTTATAATACCGCATGCTTATCGGGGACTTCAACAGACTCTTACTGACATCTTTGAATACTTTAGGGCACCAAAAGGGATGAATTATATTTTTGATAGTATATTCTTCAATACATATTTTTTTATATAAAATTAAATAATTAAAAAATAATTAGTGGTACTTGATTTTGTTAAAAAAAGTCGTTTCGAATATCCTAATGTTTTTTTCTAGATCGGTTTATATAAATGTCACACCATAAATTCTTATTTAGAATCGATGGCGATAAATTTTAGGATGCTCACAGATGTGGTTTTCGTATTCTGAAGTATAATTTTTATGCCTTATAGCATTTTGCAAAAGCCGACAAAGATTTTGCGTGAATTGAATATTTACGATCGAAAAGTTTTCACTGATATTGTATTGGTGTGTGCCCACACAAACTTTCATAATTATCAGTAGCGTTATTTTAATATTATGATAATTTAAAAATTGCGATTTTTTGGCACATTTTTCGATCTCGCGCAAATATGCCGGCTGTACGTGACAGAAGCCGCCGGCCGGACTTCATTCACGCCCGCCGTCTGGACGGCATACGAAATTTGCGAGTGTGGTAACTTACTCGAAGTCGTAGGTCTCGGCCGACTTCAGTTGTCACTTCGGTTCGGACAATTTCTAGAGAGTGTAGTACAAGCATTACACATAACTTATTCAAAAAACAATTCACTCTTTAGTAATATTATGGATTTGATTTAAAAATTTTTGGTTTTCAAGCTATTTTTATATCTAATAAATGTTTGCAAATTATATTTATTAAAACATTTATTTAACTTATGATCTTTAAATATTTTTTAAATAATTTTAAAGCTAGAGTATAAATATATATAATACTTTAGAACTTCTATCAAAAATACTTGCTACCACTGCGACCCAAATCTATAATAGATTAAAGTAAAATGAAATAACCTTTTTTTATATCGAATTTTCAAAATGCTTAATTAATTACATAAAATACACAAAGTCAAGTAAAACAAAAAATTTTTTTTTAAATTAATAAATTTAAGAACTTTTATGTGTATTTTTACAGCTAAAAGCAAAACTTGTATATTTGAAACATAGACGTTCTTTATTAAATGAAAATAATTTAAATTCTATAAACGTCAATGTTGACTGCTCAACCTTTATATAACATTATAATAGGATACCAAACTGACAAATACACATTGAACACACCGATAACAAGGGTTTTATTACGGCTTATTAATTAGCGAAGGGAAATATTTACACGGCCCTTTAGCGCAAATTTATTCATAGGAAAGCTTCGCGACTAATTTTTGCGATGTATAAACGCGAAAAGCTCGTGCTCAAGCACCATTCAGAGCTTAATTCGATAAAGAGCTATGAAATTTTTAGCTCATCCTCAAAGTGCGTTATATATTTAAAGCAAAACTATGTCAAACGCTCAGAATTGACGATTTTCATACTAAAGTGAAATCTGATGTGCAAAAAAAATACTGTGCAATATATTTTCTACGTTATAGTTTCCCGCGAGCGAACTCGTGTAAGGGATAAATCTTTATAATCGTAACTTTGAAATATACATTATGCTTTTTTATGGGTGTGTGTTTTATGATTTTTCATATAAAAAAGGTCGTGATTTATATCGCGAAGGGGGCTTACATAAATCCGATGCCTCGTAAAACTAATGTGCACTTTGGTTAAGAATGGGATTATTTAAACTATATCGTGTAAGAGTATTGTTACGTATTGCGCGATAAATAAATAATATTGTGTATTATTTAATAAATTTCGGTTAAAGTATCTCTTTGTCATATACATAAATAATATTAAGCTAAGTTTTTTATGTATTAAATCTAGCACTATTAAAGGAACAGATCATTCAAATCTTATTCTGTATCTATTTATTGCATTGTATGCATTAATTGCAGTTATTTTTTTACTGTTTATTATTAATTAATAAACTAATAAAAAACAGTTGGCACTTCTTTCAGTTTTGCCTATAGATGTATTAGCATTTCTCTACTATTCAATCTAGCCCACTAGTGTCTAAATTTAGATAAAGAAATAGATGCTTTTTTTGTACGATGCTATATTGCTTCTAGTTTGTCGTTATTTGCCACTCACTGCCTTTTTTTATTGAATTTTTATCCCGAATGTGTGACAAGATAATAAATATCCCCAATTTTACTACTATATTAAATCAAAAGTATAATTTTTATGTTTGCATGACACCGTTTCTATTAAATTAATTACCATTACTATTATCAGGTGTTGTCTGAAGAGCACTTGCTATTATATCTTAAATGCAAAGATTTGTATCGATTTTTTAAGATCATTCCAGTAAAAATAGCTACATTACAAATACGGCATTAAAAATAAAAAAAGTGATAAAATCATACGTTTATAAAACGGTTACCAGTTATATTTAAAATTATTTTACCAGATTGTTTTAATATAAACAGATCATAATGTGAACGTAATTAAGGTATTATGTGTAGCTTATAAAGCAAATAGCAAAATATCGATCTGTTTATATTTTTGGCTTTTACATATATTATTAACGTATTTGGAGTTTAATATTATTATTAGTTCTGATGATAATATGAAATATAAAATATAATAAGGCTGTAAATAATTTTTTTTGATAAAAACTCATGTTTGATGTGTCTGTGTTGTAGAATAACACGAATATTAAAAAAATATATATTATAAAAAAAACATTTTACAGGTATATAAAATATGTATGATGTTGAAAAAATATAAGGGAATTCGTCGCAACCTTCCTTGAAGTTATAATAATATTACGCGAATAAGTATAATCGCGTTTTTTGTTGCTCAGTGAGATATTAAATTCGTATATATTTTTTTTGTATAATTGTAACGCTACAAAAAACGTCTGTAACAATTTCTCGATTCGCTGCTAATGA
This sequence comes from Plectrocnemia conspersa, assembly GCF_051122295.1. Lineage (NCBI taxonomy): Eukaryota > Metazoa > Arthropoda > Insecta > Trichoptera > Polycentropodidae > Plectrocnemia > Plectrocnemia conspersa. The sequence goes on along the minus strand of NW_028277177.1, from coordinate 25,653,170 downwards.
TTCCAAGAATTCATTTCGAGCAGCGAGCTCTTCTAAAATCTCGAAAAATATTTAATGATAAAAATGTACCTACATACAAAATATGATGAAAATATATTTTGTAAGATATTTTATGTTTTTATATCAAACGCGAGGGATAGTCGAAAAGTATTTTATTCAAGATTAATTTATTTTCTTTTAAAACACATTTTTTTTCACCACATAATCACAATTAAATTAAGTATTTTTTTTAAAGTTTTATATAAGTTTATTAGTGAATTAAAACACTTATTAATTTAAATGATTTTAACCATTTTTTTAAATACTGATATACCAGCATTGACAATGTAGTATTTTTTTGAAAAGCCATATATTTTCTTACCGGCCGGTTTTATTTTAATCGTATAACATCCAGCTACCGACGTGTCGACGCAAGTTTTCATTTTTCTCGACGTAACTTCGAGCCCCTTTGTCAAACTTTATTAAAAATTACCTAAACTTGTTCAGTGGCCTTTCGGGATTGAGCTCAACAATCCCTTACAGCCGCATTGAAACAATACACAACAAGAAGACAGTCGATTTGGCGAAAACTTTTCGCCCCCGTGTCGCGTTTCCTTCGACGTCACCGCATTTTCTTATTCTTATACTTCTACTTCTCCTCCTCCTCTTGTTATGTATCGAAATTTCCTTTCGTAAACGCAAAGTTTGCGGACCAAATTGTTGTTTGCAGTTAAGTAAGCTTAGACGAGTTGCACGTAGTGGGTACACTACCTACTATAAAATTTCGCCAGCTAACTATAATATTTGTTAACACAGTAACGGAGTGCGCGCGGGGCCTTAATTAGTGTGCAACCCATTTAAATATTCCGACGACGTAATTAACGCGATGTAGTTAAAACATACCAAGGACGTGTCGTATAAACTGTTAAATTATGTTTTACAAAAAAAAATTATGCTCTAGATTTGTACCACGCACATTTTTTAAGCAAGTGTTAAACCTCAGTATAAAAAAATATTTTCACGTTCTAGTTGCTTTACTTGTATTTAAGCATCATTGTTTTTTATTATGTTTTAAAATACACTATTCAAACATCTTAATCTGCGTTTTTAAAAAGCGCAATTATAAAACTTAGAAAAGTATCGTATCATTAGCTTATCAAAATAACAAAAAAAAAATTTTTCTAAATAAATTATTAATGAACAATTCGGTTTTTCATAATTGCATTAAATCACGTACCGACTTAGTAGACTCAAATAATACATTCCTACCAAATATTGTTTTAACCGGTGCATGTTTGATTCTATACTATTGTGGCAACCATATACAATTTCGTAAGAGAGCATCAGTCGATTAAGGCTGTTAGTCCATATTTTACTGTACATTTGATGCCATTACTAATAGCTATTGTAGTCTTGTCTGCGTCTCTTAGGCTCAAGTCGTTTCAAAGATTAAATTAAACTCTTGATTTTAGATTTTTTAGCTGGTACAAGATTGACGTGAAGAGAGAAGCGGTATTTTAGGTCATGGTCGATATTTGACATAGCTTTATTTTGTGTGAGTTTGAATAAACTAACGTTTATCTCAAATTTTAAGTATCTGAAGTTCTTAATAGAGTTCTTGATAAATAAAATTCTGACTCTTTGGGTGATTTTTCAGCTATAAACATAAAAGCCGAAATTACCCAATGATCGAAGAGCAAAATTAAATCATCCTCTGTGGTTAAACGAGCATTTAAAATTTTAACAATTTTCCTAAGCAAGGAATACTTGTACTTTGAGTCAGCACTTATAGTTTTGTTGAGATGGATGAGATCATTTTGATCTGGCTTCTCTTGATATGTGTATCAATTACAACGATTTGGAGACAGACTTAAATTATTATATTTTCGCCATCTTTCTTATAAAGAGCTTGAATGTGTGAAATTTGGCAACACTGCACTTGTCATTCAAGGTAGCTATTTCAACAAGCTGTCCGAATTGTTTATATAACATTATTATTTTGTGTTTGTAAAAACAAAAAACGGATATCTTTTACGCATTTATATTTATATTTATATTTATCATGGGTAGATCAAAGACCAGAGAAAAATACACTAAGAAAGGCACAAAAAAGTAGTTGTTCAAGAACAACTTATTTTATACCACCATATATTTTATCTGCATATTAGTATAATAATATTTATGTAATCAAACTATAAATTAAACAGCTTTACTAGTTACACCACTTGGCATCAAAACCCGAAATATATTTACATACGTATCCATAAACTAAGAACTTACTACCTCTTAATTAGCTTTTGAAAGCCCAAAGGAATGTAAAGCTGATATGGTTAAGAAACTGCTTAAATATGAAATCTTTCTGTGTTAAGGGTCTTTAACGTTTCTCAAAAATCTTTCGCTATACATATATTTTTTTTACGTTTACCTTACAAGCCAAACTGACGGCAATTTATTTCTCATTTATACGATTCGGCTTCAATCGGTGTACTTACATATAATAAAAAAAGGTTTCTGTAGATTTAATCTTATATTATATGGCTACATATTTTTGTCGGTTAACAAAATGGTTTGGATTTGTCGGTTAATAGACGCGATACCCCGTAACATTGGCAATTAACCGAGAAAATGCCACGTGAATGCGGACGTTAAATCGAATTGAATTGTGGAGCGAAAATAACTTAGAGGCTGAGAGACATTTAAAAGGGCTTTTGTGAGAATTTTCCACTTGATCGTCATTAAAGCGGAGGAAAAAGGCGCTAGAAACGAGATCGTCCAGCTAAATGCATAAATTTGCATGGTGAGCTGATTCCTTTTTTTCTATGTGAGATTCAGGTCACATCTAGTTTTTTATCCACAAAAAATAATATAATTAACTAGAAAAATTATTCAAGGATAGAGTATTCCAAATTAGTTTTTTTTTCTAATAAACAACCTAAAAATCTAGGATTATTTGTCACAGAACAAGTTTACGAAAATCGATTGTAACATATATATATATATATATATATATATATATATATATATATATATATATATATATATATATATATATATATATGATAATAATACAAAATAATGTTTTTTTTTATGTTTTTTTGGACCTCTCGGTGATAAATAATGTATATTTCTATTTAGGGTATTCTGCAATATAGTCGTCAATGTAAATTTTAACACTTTATCTTATCGATGTCTGACTGCCCGACGCATAAAATTTATACTACCGATCCGAATTGATAGTTTTGTACGTACATTTCTGAGAAATCAGAAATCCAAGCAAGGCATCTTGAATTACAATGTTCACAGTTCAAAGGATCAAACGTATTGAATGGTTGCCAATTGGCACAGTCCCTGTACTGCGAATGTCTAGACTCGGGAAAGTCAATTGCCCAGAGAAGGCCTTAAATCGAACACCAGAAAAAGGTAGGCAATGAATATGAAATATTGTCTTGTGGCAAAAATAAAATTATTTTGGAAGCTCTGTGTAACAATAGTTTTCTTTTCGTCTTTTCAATTTTTAATAACTTATAGGTCGGAATATGGCGAAAAAGGAGAAGGAAAATGTCTGTAAAAGTAATCTCGAATGGAATGCCATGTAGGTTTGTGATAATGTTGCGTTTTGTGATTTATTGTTTTGTGATCTTTTCAATGCGCGTAAAAAATGTGGAAAAATGAAATATACAGATTATTAAATTATGACGTAGTGGATAGCTTTGCCAAAAAATAGGGAATGTGATTTGAAGAATGGCGAAAGCAGATTATTATGTTGTAAGGATGTGCTAGTGTAGCAAAATATTTTTGCAACGCTATTTTATAAGGAAATTTTTGTTCTTTGATATTATGTAATTTATTTTTTAACCTTATTATTTTATTATAGTGATTTGACTTATAACTGTTCTTATAATTATATGAATAAAGCCAAATTGACTCACTTCTCATGACATGTGTATTGATCAAAGTTAACCAACTGAATGAGAGCGATGGATAATAACTGCCTAAACTTTTTAGTTTACATTAATAAGAATGACATGTTTAATAAAAAATATATTTTAATTTGATTTGGAAATATTGAATAAAAAATATTTTTATGGCACTTGATGTGATACATCTGGAATATTTATAAAAAACAAAGTATTAATAACTTTTATTTTAATAAGAGCTTATGCTGATATCTTAAAACTATTCTATAGTTTTAAATAATTTTCAATAAAATTTATCGGTTTTTTTATTAAAAAAATCTACTTATATGAAATCAAATTTTTACTGTTTGCAACTATTTTGTGTAATAAGCTATATTTGACTAGTTTCGTTTTTTATAATACCTAATGTCTGTTAAACTTAGTCTATTACCGAGTTTATTTTATTGAATTTTTCTTCTTATTTTGTTCAGAAACTTTATAGTCACTCAGGGTCGAATTGTTTACATTGGTTTTATTGTAATCAATGTATGCCATTGTGTCATTTTAATAGCTAAAGAATGTGCGCCATTAACAGATTCATGCAAAACTCTTAGTAAATAGTCTATAGATGTAAAGACTGGACTATAGTTCGCATGAGCTTAGTGAGTCTAAATTGAGGAACTCTTTAAAGTTATGTTGCGCTGAACACCTTAATGGATGTTCAGTAGAAATGTCAGCGTAGTTTTATAAAGAAGTGATAGTTGCTCGCCTTTTCATATTTATATCAATGATCATCTACATCCAAATTTAGATGGAACGGTGAAACAAAAAGTAATTACGAATTTTAGAACAGATTGACGCTGGGCCTGAGCAGATTATTTGGATGGCAACCTCTAATTCACGTGTTATCCATTTTCAATGCTTTTGTAACTTATACTTTTATTTTTGTAAATTCATGGCGGCTACTATGGCTCAATTTACGAAAAAGTTTTCTCACGGTGGTGTCTTTTTTCTTAAAGAAACAACAACTTATTTGTCTTAGCGGTTTGAAACCCTATTTTGTAAATATATCACATACCAAATCTTTGTCACCAGTGTTTATGATTTAATAGCATACTTAAATTCTCACGTTTGTAAATTTTAGACCTTTATATGATAGTTTGGACCTTAATTGTATGGTCTAATTGTTGAGTTGTGAACCCTTCAGTAAAATCAATAGTTTGGTTTGCAGCACGATACTCACCAAAACCCACCAGATACACAGTATGACCTTCTTTTGTTGTAATTTAGCCTTTGTAATGACATGACCAAGAATCGAGCTTCTTGGTCATCTAAAGCTTTCGTAAATATCTCAAAATAGTACTTGAAGAGCCCACATGATCTCGCGTGTCGTAAAATGATGGAACTATCAAACATTCTCTACTGTATATGTCGTCCAGAACGAGATACATATTTAAAATTCAAGTTTATATTTCTTTAAACTCTAAAATCACTTCTGCATATTTTTATTTTTCGCTTGATTAAAGATTAAAAAGTTTAAGAATGTGGCAATCTTGCATTTGACATTTAATATTTAAATGTCGTTAATGTATTTAGGGATGCTAATATTTTTGAATTTCTAACTGACACGTAAAAAATGTAGCGGATCGTAGAGACTAATAGCATTTGATTTATGCCGCTTTTAACGCGTAAATGAAAAAGTTTTTATGTGAGGTCATACTATAAATAATTATAAGACACAATTGCTTATAAGCTTTTTATAATATGTATTAAATATATATACATATATAGAACCTGACGAGAAGATGTGTACAACACAGAAAATAAAGGGGATGGTGTAGTTAAATATCACATAGTTAGATAACAAAGCTTTTATAAGAAGCTGTCACCATAAAATACGTTGAAAAATATTATTTGCTTCTGATTTGAAAAATGTAATCGAAATCTATTTCTTTGTCAGTTCAGAGCTTAACATGCGAACACCCCAATATTGACAAGGCGTTGATAAAAATCGAGTCATAGTACAGGTGTCATAGGAAATAACCCTCCGTATTTACCCACAGGGGTGCACGCGTGTCTTTCCATCCAGAAGCCTGTCACCCTCGTTGTGTACTACGGCATTTTCATACTAGCATTTTCATACAAGCCGAATCCTCTTAAATATCGAGAAGTGTCAGTAAACATCGCGCAGGCTTAAACCCGACGCTCCAATCTAGAGGTAGAGTAAAAAATCCATATGGGGTGGAAATCGTTTTGGTGGAAGCGAAATATTGTAAGTTCATTTTATTTTGCTTCCCTGTCGAAGATAGAAATTCGATTTATTCATCCATTTAATACCGTTAAAGGAAGACGAATGCAAGAATTCTAGGAAATCATAAGATTTTTAGATTTATTATTTTTTAGTAGAGTTTGTAGTGCGGTTTTCTTTTCAAAATATTTAAAATCAAATAATATTTTTTTTTCGTGAAAATCATATTATTGCAATTAATTAGTGGGATCACACTTTAATTTTACTTTTGGTTAAATTAAATTTTATCGTAATATTTTTATAGTAATTAATAAAATTTAATAAAAATATATTAATTTTATGTCTATACATATACTTAGAGAACACTGCAATTTAAATATTTTCAAGCTTAATTTCAATATTATTTATTTATTAGTAAAAAATCATATTTGATAAACGTATATGTTTTATCAGTATTTATTATTTAATTTAATTCTTTTTTTGCATATAATCTAATTTGTATTAAACTTTAACTAGTTACGCAAAGTAGAATTTTGTACATTTGCTGAATTTCACTATCGAAAGTTGAATTAATATCATACAATACTGGAATCGAACAAATCGTAGCACAATATTGAATTTGCATAATCCGTAACAATTCTTTAACCAATAATTTAAATTACGCGCGTGTGGAAAATCCGCTCGCGAAAAGCAAATTTTCCGCTCATTAATTGCTATCAAATGCAATTTATCGAATGCGCGTGTCAAAGTAAAATTTTGTCACAATGCGAAATGCCATTTTACAGGAGATCATAAATGTATTAATTGGAATGCATATAATAATTTATTAGCATTTTAATTATAATGATAAATTCTTATATGCATTCCAAAAAAAATAAATGATGATGATATAATAAAACAGAATGTCCACTATTTTGGATTCATATTCTAATACATGTTTATTTACTTTAAAATTATTATAAAAATGTTATAATAATTAAAAACACAGCATGTTCATATAACTGTTACGTTTATTTTAAAAGCCTAAGCATATTATATCCATATGTTTATTCAATACTATGAAGCAAGCGAAAGCAGAACGAATTGGGATTTGTAAATATCATACATTGTAAAATTTAATTATGCGAATACATATTTTAAGCATCCACACGCATAATCAAACATGGTTTTAATTATAATTTGTTTTATTATATTTAACAAACTCGGTTTTAATTAGAACCTACATAATGTATAATGAATAATTAAGGCAGTGTATCGTAACTATTGCTTTTTAATTCATCCCCGTATATTGTCAAGCGTGTTGTAATAAAATTTTCTCTTTGAACAATCTTTTTACTTAAATTAATAATATTTTTCATAATTATTATACTACATAATGACAACTATCAATGTTTGCTTTTTAATGATTTATAATATAATATCATTATTAATATATATTCTATAAAAATAAATAAACTGCTGTAAATAGCAACATTCAATATTAGCTAATAGGATATAATTTAATAATTACAGATAAACATAAAATTGATTAAACATATATTTTTTATGGTTTTGTGTTTGTGTTAATAATAATTAATCAATGAAAATATTTTTTTATGAACGTTTTTAGTTATTCAAAACAATGATATGTCATAGATTTTTAACAATGAATAAAGTACATGTTTAATTTTTTTATTTTTTTCTGTTACAGGTAAGATTTCACACATTTGGATAATTAACACTAGACTCATGTAAGTTTATTTTGTTAGAATGACGCATATTAATAATTTTTAAGCAGCATATGAATAATTTTAATTTGAATTAAATACAAGTAAATTATCTGCACATGCAAAAAAAATTGTAGTCTAATATACACAAATTTACGCAAAAGTTAAAATTTAAAAAAAATGCAATTGCTGTATTTTAAATAATCAAACTATGAATTATTAAACTGGAACCCTTAAATAATATAATTAAGAGCGTTGTTTAAACATTTATTAAGCTTCTCCGCGCGCTAGTTGGCCGTTGATCTCATTTCTTGGTATTAACCATCGTACGTACGACTTGGACTCTATAACTAACTTAGTAACTAAACCTTACATACTATTTTATATTATTGTTACTAGCTGTGAAAATATTTTTACTTAAATTATGATTTATTTATTTAAATATGAAATATTAAATGATAAATTTTTATTCAATCACCTTCTGAAAAATATGTATCATGAATTTTTAAATATACATACAATTTCAAATCGTAAAAAGGTTTACCTTTTATACGTTTATTTGTAAATTGTATCGTCTGATTTTTAGTGACTTTTTTCATAGTTTTTTTTCGAAATGTTGAGTAAATTAAAAAAAATATTATTCTGACATTTATTTGATTAGATTAAGCAATACAATAATAAGTTAGATTAAATACAGTATTTTAGACTCAAGACATGATTATTATAATTTTAAATGTTTGTATGAGCAAATAGCGCGAAATTATAGGCGCGTTGTGTAAGTAATGTATACTACCACAATGCCAAAATACACTGTGTCACCTATGTTTTTAATTTTAATTACACAGTTAATGCTGTTTGGGCTTGCACTTTGCACTTCTAAATTATAAACACTTCACTCGCGCTTTTAATCTTGCGCTTTGCAAAATTATTTTCGTTAAAGTAAAATTATTTCGGGGCACACTTACTAAAGCGAGATTATTATTAAAATATAAAAACTTAATTTTCTAAGCTAAGCCCGTAACAGACTTTCAAATCTTACATTTTAATAATTAGTTTTATTAATCAATTTTGGTTAATTGCTCTACTTTTGAAGGTTCCATAAATTTGTTATTGACATATAGCGCAAAATTGTATTTATATTTGATAGTGATATATGATTTCTATGCGACTTATGTAATTAAAAAATATTTTGGTGTACCGCCTCTCTTTGTCGTCGATTTATAACATTTAGTCATTGATGTAGTCTTTATTATTAAAATAAAATTAGTTAAAAATAACATCGATAATATACTTAATAGGTTAAATTAAAATTTATAATCCTCTAAGCGAATAATTTGATCTGCCTGGTCCCTAGCATGGTAACTAATATGGGTTTGAATCCCATATAAACCCTAGTATTTAAAAAAAATTAGTGATTATCAAGTTAATTAAATTCTGATGGATTATTAGAGCTAAAGTTTTTCTAGCTTTTAAAATAAAATAAATCTGGATCTTTCATAGTAATTTTAAAAATATTTTAATAGTTTCTTATTGACAGATTTTATACTAATGTTTCGATACTTACTTAATAGGTATTAATTGTGTTTACCTCTTCGAACACACATTGAGATAACGCCTGTCATGTTACAATAAATACATTTAAACTTGAACATGTCTGGTAAGGAACATTATAGTTTATTTTCAAACTAAATTTGTTATCCACGATTTAGATAAGGTTATTGCTGATTCTTTTTATACTTGCTTTTAGATGATGTTTTGTTTTTAATTTCAATGTTAGAATCAGTTGCTTATTATTAATGAAATATGCTTTGCAGACGCGTTTTAATTGAATTAAAAACCTTTGGTTTAATAAATTAATATATTAATAAAGTTTTTGTACTAGAGAACAAAGAGCTCTGCGATTCAATTGTGAAATGTTTGCAACAACAGCAACAACCCTTACCTAAAAATATATATATACACTCACACAATAAAACAGGGAAGAATGAGGTTAATTTGGAAGTAAATTACGCAGGACCGATAAGTGAGGGCCTCTCTGATTCTGGGGGGCCAACAATGGACACACATAGTCGGCCACATTGTGTCAGCCTCGGCCGATTCACATGACAGTGTTACAAAGGAATTTAATCACGAATCCACAATAAATCAAACCAGTCATGTCGGCCTTCTGTTTGTGTGCATTCGTGTCCAGGCCGGCCGTAATTGCCCTCTTCCAACCTCATACCCGCCCAGGCCGAAGTTATTGGCTGAAAATGATGGCCACGGTTGTTGGTGTGAAATGTACATCCGAATTGCCCACTGGTGCATCGTTTCATCCGTCTTATTGCACGTGTCGGGCAGCGGTGACACACGAGATGGGAATTGTAGTACAATGGTGACGTGTGCTTGGGTAATCGATCATGTATTGCTTAGGTTCGATAATATCCAGTGAATCATATAAGCCCTTATAGCAAAGATTTATTTTTCTGTTATCACTGTTCTAATGTGAACGCTTTGGTAGAAGTAGATCTCAAATATTTTTAACTTGTTTCGTTCTTCTGATTTTCATTTCCTATTATTAGGCTCATTAATTGACTATATTCATGTAAAATTTTATAATATTCATAGTTTTATTATTAAATGGTAATTAAGAAAAGATCTTACATCAGCCTCTTATAATGCAGTGTGTTCATTTATATATTATACGAGAGGATTTGAACAGTAGTATTTTTTTGATTTTTTTACATAATATCTCCAAAGCGTAAAACATGTTGTGGCGACCACACACAGATGACCACGTTTGAAAGGGTCATTGTCTCAAACCGTAAACCGTAAAAAAAAAATAATCAGATAGATATAATACTCCTGTGCAATACTCCCGTTATTACAAACAATACTTGAGAACACAAGCACTGATAATTAGGTTTCATACAAAAACAAAGTTCTTTCAGACTCTCCGGATTGTAAATATTTTTTAACAGCATTTTTAGAAGTGCTTTTTTAAGTTCACTCGTCAACGTGACTCAATGAAATTATATTTCAATTACGTTGCTGAAATTTTAAAGGAAATATAAATAGATAATAATTATATTACCATATCTTTTTTAGGCATTGTATATTAAAATTAAATTAATTATATTATTTGGCAACCAGACCAGAGAAGCATGCTTAAAATTATTGCGTATTAAATATTAATACTATTAGTGGATAAAAACGCACAACTTTCAAAATGTATTTTAGGTTTTTAGATTTGTTAATGTATGTTAATTTAGAAATACTTTATGCTCATCGGCGAAAAGTAGGAATTCATAGTTATAAATAACTCATAAATAAATAATAATGGTTAGATTATGACTTTGAAGAATTTCCTATGTGAAATAATTATACAAAATCGAAAACTACGGTCACTAAAATTTTTTTAAAGTAGTAGGTGATTTTTTACATATTCGTAAATGTCAAAGATGGTTAAAAAAAATTGAACGGAAAATTTTAAGTTCAAAAATAGTCCTGGATGTAGGAGATCAGATAAAATAGCAAATGCTGTTCTAGTTGCAAAATGAGAAAAAATCGCAAAACGTCACCAAAGCTTCGCTTTTTTATGAATTTTTGTATATTTTTTTTTCAAATAGAGTATTGACTTTTTTTCCCAAAATCTGTCATGGGAAAGAGATTATTTTAATACAAATTTGCTGCTTTCTTTTATAAATTACTTTACGTACATTTTGATTCTGGGTGGTTTTTCAACTTGTCTGTTATTTTTCGTACATTTGTAATTTACAACTTCTTTTGAGAATATCATTCGATATATGTCTATACATTAAATAAGTTATCTTAATATTTCTGTCAATGATATTCTTATATTACAGTGTTCATTGATTTATAGATTCCATAAATTTGATTTAGTATATCTAACTCAATTTTTTTAAAGCATAAACCTTCGCTAGCATTCCCCTTACGTGAGTGAACGCATTAACGATGCATCTGCGCGACGAACTCCCATACACGAAGCTAATATGACCGGTAGGTGAATTTTTGCAATTCAATTTTCCGCTTCATTTCGCAACCTTTGATCCACTTTATGGTCGTACCGTAGTCAACATAAGCCGGACCAACGTTATTTTATACGTTCTGTATGGTAGCGCGACATTGGATACCTTGGCGGGTAACCCTCTGCCTGATATTCTACAGCGAGTGACCACGAAGGCGAAATTGAAAATTTATCGACACTAGATAACAACAGCAACGCGGCTGGTTGAACTTATTGAATTGTGGATGTTCAGGATGTAATTTATTATGTTTTTAATAAAGGTTTACATAGCTTGATTACACACTAAGAAGTGGCACTCGAGCTTTACTCAATTATATGTACATATAAATGTATCTTAGTCTACTGCCAAATTCCGGCAAACATCTTACATTTATATTATTTTTTTATCTTTACAGTTTTTTAAAATGGAAATATTGTTGGTTATTTATATAAAGAATTTTGATATTAAATGGAAACATTTTAGTTGTATTTTTAATTTAGATTTGATTTAGACAGTAAGTAGTAAAGAAGCCATGGAAACTGAAAGTAACAATAAGTCTCTTACGACTTAGGAATCCTATATGGAATTTCCTATACAATTTATATCGTGTCTGGAAAATTGATTTTTAGATGGCTACAAAATATCAGTAATAGGAATGAATACTTTTTTTTACAATGTCTATCAAAAATTGTGTAGTAGTATAAATTGTTTATGTCTTGGTACTGTCTGTGGTGATCAGTATTTATGTTTGGCTCTATAATGTTTTAATATGATGACTTCTTACAAGGGTTTGTTCGTAAACACTTTTCTAGCATGATGTTTTTTTAATGGAGAAGTATAATGTAGGACCCTCTAAAATAGTATTTGATACTATTCATAAAATTTAGCTATGCTTTCTAATATGATACAAAATGTATCATTTACATCGGGTATTTATAACCTTTTCACTTGCTAAATTGCCTAATATAATTATTCATATACATATATATCCATAACCACTGTAGGCTAGAGCTACATAGCTTAATAGCCCTAAAACTCAGCGTCGTTCCGTGGTCCCTAACCACTTGTGTCGTTCAAAGATGCTGATAAATTTTCATGATTCTAAAATCCAGGTCGAAAAAATTATGTGCGATAGTGCTTGTCTATTTTTTTATATTGATTATATTTTGTATAATGGCCATTAATAACATTTTAAGAAAAATGGTAAAATTTGTAATTAAAATATGAAAATAATTTAAAAAAAATATTTTTAATGAGCATAAGAACCTTAGAGGGTAATGACTTCGTAGCCAAATCTAGTTAGAGTTTTATTACATTATATTTACATATGTTGCGCCAGACGATTCAATGCCGGGATGTTTTCTCCGAGTGGCGGTTGAGAAGCTGGCGCAGGGATGATGTCTGTGGGAGGTCCTTAGAGGTCTAGTTGGTGGCGTGGCAGTGAGTGTACAGCGGAAGTTGCTCATTCTCTGCTACGATGGTGCTCGGTATGGAGGAGTTCCTCTCGGGATGGGAATTGGTATCTTCGAGTAGCTGCTGGTGACTGGTTTCTTCTCATCAGAGTCCAGGCTTACGTATCCCGGGCTGTAAAGCTTGCTAACCAATCGCAATTATCCAGTAAAACATTCAGCCAATCGCTGCAGAACGGTAAAATAGGTATACGCCTTTAGGAAGAGACGTTCGCTTGATGGGCATTGTCCAAGGTCGTATTGCATTACAATGGGAATCTTGTGAATCTGGTGATTTAATAAATCCATGACCGTTTCGCAACAAAGAAATATGATTTTTCTTGTCGTAACGAGAGCTGTGTAGTCTAAATATGTTACGCTATTGTATTGTTTCCTTGTTGATGGATGATCATTTTGGTCACAGTAAATTAACACAAGTTTTGAGAAAAATACTGTGTGTGGTCGCCACAAAAGTTAATCTTACGAATAAATATTGTAATGAATCATTTAAATCATTCAGAATGTACAAATAGGTAATTTAAAATTATAATATATAATAATGAACTGCTTTAGCTCAAAGTAAAAAATCAGAAAAAAATGTACAGAAAATGGGTGTTTTCTACCACGAAAACGCAAGATCAGATTGGAAATTATGTTTAGCCAAAATATTAAGTAATTCAATAAGATTCATTTAGCAAATCGTGATGTTTTGAATTTTAGATAGACAAAATTAAATTAATTGCTGGAAGTTGTAAACCTATATTAAAAAAACATATTTTCCTTAATATATTTTTCACCAGTTTTAACGAGCCATATTTTTCAATTTAATTTCTAGTCACTGGAATATAAAAAATAATGCTAAAAAATATTTTTGATAAGGCAATTATATGACTACAGTGTTGCTAGTCGATCTTATTGAATTGTGTAGGATATAATTTATTATGGCTATATACAATGTTTCGCATAACAGAGAAGTAATAATCTGCCGCGCGGCATAACTCTGTGGATACATGTAGTCGCTATCCATCATCGGACAATAATAAGCTCTGGCGTGCTGTAGTGCAATACAACATAGAAGACGAGAGATAAACCTGGCTCCATTCAACTGACGTCACATTACCCTGATAATGGATTCGGCAGACGATATCACAGAATAATGTATGGCATTCAATCTCGTGTTTTTTCGCTAGAGGTGCAAGAATATAGTGAAATATAATCTACATTTAGTCTGGTTGATCTATTGATGAATCTTATGCTCTCAATAAGATAGAAGTAAAATATATAAAACTTCCAAATATCCTATCCACTTAAATTGAAACGACGACGTATGATTTGTTTGTGTGTTTTACTTTATTCAAAGATTATGCCATATATTTACCAGCGTTCACATACCCATGTTTTGTTCAAAGTAATAAACAATACCACTATGAATAGAAACGTTTCCACCAACAAAGGTGGCTGTCAACGCTTCCAATGTAAATAAAATAAAGAAAAATAGTATCTCAGTGAGGTGGAATACGCAAACACCTAAATCCAAAAACAAAAGACGTCTCCGTTTAAATATCCAATTTTTCGGTAGGGTTGCCCGAAAAGCCTCGTTTGCCTAAAACCACAGAAACGGGTTATGTAAAACACAACCGGGCACAAAATGATGACCCGGGAGTACATATATTGCCGAGATTTTATAACTGGGACGCATCCCGATCCTCCGGGACTCTGGGTTTGTTTACAAATCTTGCAAGGCCAGTTTCGGGGCGTAATCGGGCGATGCGGTCGGTACGGGTAATAGTAATCCCCTGATTCACCATTTCGCCCCCGTTGGTTTGGTGTCAGCACGTTTTGCGGGCGACACTACCAATATTTGTGTATGCCTCTGATGGACATTGCCTAATTCAGATTTGCCGACTAAATAAACCCGCCTTTGCCCAAATGCCACGGGGAAATTTTGTGCTGGGTGTATTAACGGTTTTGCTATGACGTCAAACCAAACTGCGGTGAATTTTAAAGAGATGCAAATTTTTTTTTATATAAGTATATGCTACCGTACATATAGTAAAAATGAGTGAAAGTTCAACTTGGAAAACATAAAGCTCGTGAATTTAGTAATTAATAATTTTAACAATGTATATACAAATAAAAATGTATCGTCAGCTAAAGCGTATGTGCCACACAATTCATAGCAGTGAACTCAACAATACGTGTAGTTTTTCGCTATAAATATTTTTCTTAAATTTCTCTAGAAAAATTCATAGTTGCTTGAAAATTCTTATTAAATATTTTTAGATTAAATTAAAATTAAAGAAATATTTTTAAGCGGTTAACAACCACCGCAATTTATAAAAAAAAAATTGTCGCTTAAATTTAAGAATTAAATATTTAATGTGTCAGTGGTGAGGCAAAATCTCAGTGTGTTAAAATAATATATATATATATATATATATATATATATATATATATATATATATATATATATATATATATATATATATATATATATATATATATATATATATATATATATATATATATATATATATATATATATATATATATATATATATATATATATATATATATATATATATATATATATATATATATATATATATATATATATATATATATATATATATATATGTATATATATAATTTTCATTGAGTGGTGTGGCACCACAGTTCCCTGAAAAAGTAGCCTATGCCTTTAAATGAGTATAATAGGAAATCTATAATGCAATATCCTCTATAAGAATGTAAACTTTATTGTTGTGTTCTGACATGATGTTAACAATGCCCCCGAGCTCATAGGAAATTGTTTATCTCGACATTTCATTATAAACATATCAATAACCTAATCGCACTTAGGGGTGGGTTGCTGTGTTTAAAACAAAAATAGTGGATAAAAACCCAAATCTTAGGACGCTTCGAGCGGCTTTAGATAATCTCGAGCGGGGACGGAGCTGGGATTTGAACAAAGCCCATTTTGTGTCGTAAAGAATCATTTCAGGCCCGTGTCAGACAGGCCAATTCATTCGGCCCTACAAGGCAACTAGGGGTAGTTTTTTTTCATAGGGGTTGAATATTCAATCACGTTTCTTTGTCCGTCTACGCGTTTGTTCGTATGTGTAGTGTAGCTAAATACATACATATGTATACATGCATTTTCTATTGTAAATAAATGGATGTATTGCAATAGGGATTAGATTTACTGACGCATTCCGGATCCATACATTGTAGAATCATGTTCCTGATAAAAATTGCCAACTTCGTCATTCTAAAGAATGTGTAAAACGGGTTTAACTTGTTTAGGCCGCATTCCTTTGCATTTGGCACCGATCTTTCGTTACACTTAGTTGCACATTTATATAAAAATCGTTTCAATTACTTTTCTCACAAATACACGACGATAAAAACTTAGTTTCTCAGAAAATTTGAACAACACAAATTAATAAGTTTTTAAGACCATTTTGGCATGTCTTTCACAACAAAATATTTTGTCTCGATAGTAAATTAAAATAAACGAATATTTTAAATGCATATATAGTAAATCAATATTCAAAGTATATGTTTGCAAATTTTTTTTCATACGCATTAAAAAGGAATATACGTCACAGATTCTTACCAATTCGTAGGTTATGTATTCTTACTCCACTTTGCTACAAAGTGATTGTTGTAACAAGATTTTGGCAAATTGAATTGATTTTATTGATGATATCATCGTTTTTTTAATAGTTTCACTGATATAATACATAGTGGTCATCAATTTTCAAAGTTGTTTATACTCGTATTATGAAACGATTAACAAATAATTTATTTAAAGCTCAGTTTTGTGAAGCAAAATTCAGCTTTAAATTAATTTGGAATGAAATTTACGCTATTAAATATTTTATTTTTATTATTTTTCATTATTTTTAAAGAATATTTTTTTTTAGCATTTAGTTTTTTTTTGTAATATTTTTATTATTTTTTTTAGCATAAATTACCACGTAGTTCCCATGCTTAAAAAATTTACAAATTTTTCGCTACAAATATTTAGTTACGTTTTATACGTAAAAAATATGTGCATCGTTAGATTTTTACGTAAATAGTCCAAATAATGTAATCCCACCGAAAAAAAATTAAAATGTACATTAATATATATGTATAATTTCTATCAACAAAATAGTAGTTTTCAATCAATTATTATACTTTTTAAACAATTTTTTTGTAAAAATAATACTAAGTTGTTGTAATTTCACAGTTATTTTCATATATAAATATTAATATTTCGTATTTATTCTATTTTTAAAACGCAATATGTAACTATATAACTTAGTATTTAGCTTTAAGCAATTTATTGTTAAATATCGTAGATAGAAATCATACAAAAGCAAAATATATTGTACCAAAGTTTCATTATTAATTAAAGCAAACATTTAAAACTGTTCGATGGTATTTAAATTCAATTAATATGTATTTTAAATTACGACTTATAAAATATAAATTGCTCTAAAATAGTTTTTTTCATAATAAATAAATAAAATAAATATTATACCCATTATAAATTTGTAAAACCAATAATGTTTTTGAATATATGTGTATGCTTTATATCTCATTTATTACATAATTTTAATTGCGTTATTATTACATTTACAACAAAATTTTCGAGATTGCTCTTAGATAAATAATTTATCCTCAAATTCAAATGCAACAATGAAGTAAAATCTACAAAATAGCCATCAATTAACGTTGTTCAACGGTTTATATTTTTTGTGTTATTTTAACGAACGTCGCTCTTTTTGAATTAAATTAGTGTAGAAAGGTACTTTAAGATTGAAAGAGATGACGGAATATCCTCTTAGCGGGCAAGACGTCGAGAAAAATAATAAAAAACGTTTGTTTTTCAAGAGCTTTATGTAGGAAAAAAATCAGAACGACCCAAGAGTGACATTGCATCTTAAATTTCGTTAAAATTATCTTTATTATTTAAAATGATACACGCAAATATGAGAGGAAAAATATTTTATGTTTTCCGAAATAAAAAAGTATATTCCAATTCATCAAAGATATTAAATTATATCGTAAAAATATATTTTACAGCAAATTGATTTAACCTTCGGATATGTAATTAAAAATCACAAAAAAGCTCTATTCAATTACACAAAATTGCGTTAATGGGCCAAGATCCATCACATTTCGCTCAGCAACGTCCGCCCTATCGCTTTTAAATAATTTAAGCTTTCTTTCTATCCCTCTGTCGCAAAAAAGTAAAAAAATGTGGAATGGAAAAAGAAAACCATTGCGGAAATTGAGCCTCGCTCACGGTTAACAAGTTAAAGAAATGCGCCCATCATGAATATTTATGGGGTGAAAAAAATACGTTGTCTGAATCAATGATAACTTCTCTCGGCTCGGTTTCATAAATATTTTCAGCGTAAAGTACGGCGTCGCACACTGCGGCTAAGCGACCAATATAGTACTGAAAATAGTTACCTAAAAATATTTAAATTATTGATGTACATATCTTTAAATAATATTCAATTAAAATCATTATTTAAAAATGACCACTAATTCCTACCTATCAGACATGATAGAAATTAAAAATAAAGGGTTCATATGGTAGTCGAACCTAAGTGTCTTAGATATTATTTACCGACTTATCACTTGTCTAACGTGCTGGACAAAATTAAATTTTGATTTAGAAGCAGATCTTTTTTTGTGTATTATTAGCTAAATTAATTTGCACAGTCAAACATTACATATATAAAAAGGCTTTCGCGAATTTATCAGTTATTTTGATTTATATGACTACTCAACAATCTGTTATATATTACTAATGAGACTATTTTACTAATTTATTATTTCAATTAATTTAGTAAACATAAATAACTAATATCTATTTACTATGCATCTTTTTAGCTGATTAGTGTTTTATACTCAGACTATTAATAAATTAAATAGTTTTGTTCAAATTATAGACGTTTGGCCACATAGTGCGTGGAAGTGAAAATATGGCGCGGCTTTGGCCGAGATCATTTTTTTGTGTTTTTTAGTCTCTCTGTGTGCAGGTGAAACGAGGATATCTGAAACGGTGTACGTTGAATAATTTAATCTGACTGGAATTCAGATGAGCACATACAGGTGGGGGGCGTTCAACCGTTGGACGTTGAGCTGAAAAGGGGTCGAACGCGTTACGGCCCCTTAACGTTTATACAGAGGGTGTTTGCCAAGCAATGATGAGCATACTGAAGTGTTTGTTGTGAGATTTTGCATTTAATATTAAATTTATTGTCTAATTTTAGAAGCATGTTTAACTTGACTTAGATTGTTGGTAGAACTTACTAAGATTTTTCGGCACTTTGCTTTTCTCAGTCATGCAATATTAACTCTATATTTAGTTTAAATAAATAACGAAATAGGCATTTAAATTTAATTTATATTTAAAAATATTTTATTATTTATAACGATTTATATATCAAGAGATATGGAACACGCAGTCCCGCTAGTAGTGTCCGCAGACCTAGCAGCTTTTGATAAGTACGCCCACAATCTTATGATCCCTGAGATAAGGCTTACGCCCAGGATGATGTATAAAATGCGACACAAAACCAGATAAAACGCACTCGACTTCACTACGCCTCGACACTCGGACTACTACTTCGTGCCGCTGACACCTCGCCTACTCTTCGAGTATCACATCCAGGTCTTATGCTAACAGACAAGTACTAACCACTTTAAAAAGGACCTATCGATATCACCAATCACGTATGATCTATACGCTTCAAATAAAAAAAGTTGTTTTATACAGTAAATAAACAAATAAAATCCTCTGTATCAACTTTAGCAGTAGAAATATTTGTTGACGTGTTGCCGTACAAATATAAAGATTACAACTGCGTCGAGTTTTTCAAGAAAAAAATGTTGCTTAATGATCTTTGTTTACATCGGTAAACCAGAACCAAGTTGGAAAATGATCGAATCGAGGTCTTCTACATCATGTTTTTACTTGCTACAATTTTTCAATTTTGCACCAAATAGCAAGCGAATAGAGCGGACAATAAGCAGAACGACTAAGTAACAGCGGGATTTTCAAAGGCTTTCTCGATTATACGGAGGCGTTATATTCACCTGACACCGTTACTCGGTCGTTACTCGGTCGCTACCACCGTCTGTCGACAAGTCGTTAGAAGGCTAGTGTGAATACAGATGGCATGCTATCGACAGTGGTCACCAACATTTTGCGACAATAACGAGATGCAGCTGACCAGCGTTATGACATTTCACATTTATACAAATTATTAAAATATGTAAATGTGCACGAAAATATGATCCAAGAATTATAATATAAACCTCGAAAATGTGACATGGCTAATGATATAATATTGTTTAACAACCGTTAACCAATTAATAGCTAAACACACACGCACAGATATGTCCGACGGACACCAAGACAGATCTATCCAAGCTTCGCCACACACGCAACTGTCTAAACTCGGATATAAGTCTTATCGGACATCAGCCTTACGTATTTTAAGGTCATTTAACGTTTCAACTAAACAAGCATATTATGATAGTACTAAAAGAATAACGAATGGCGATTGGCGTCAAAACAATTATCAGTTACACGGTTTATAATTATTTTTTACACACAAATTTATTTTACAATATATGATGTCTCACTGTCTTTGATAAATGGGTCATAAAATTTTACCAAAAAATTTTGTTCATTATAATGTACACGTATAGTTTCAATTTTTGATTAATTTTATAATTATGTGTGAGCTAATATAAATCATTTCTCGCTTGGTTAGTTTTTAAGCATTTGATTTGCTTATATAATATGTTTATATTGTATTTTGTATAACAAAATACACGCGTCACTAAATTCACGTCGAGTGGCAATTTTGTATCGTTAAAAAAAATACACAATAAAACACAACGTAAATTTATTATACGCAAGCGCGCACACATTCACGTTTTTTTTCACGTTTTAAGTGGAATTACGCGAAGCGGATTATAATGTGTTGCAAATACAACGGCGACAAAAGCGTGTATCGTTCAATAAATTATTCCGCATTATGATGCCAGCCTACAGTGCCGCCATACAATAATTTCTGTTTATGCGAAATCATAATCATAAACACCGGCTGTTTAGAATGTGGCGACAGTGGTGCCCCTCCCGACAGCACCCTTGCATGAGTATGAAAAAATTAGTACGCCACTGAACACGGAAAATGGGAAACAACGGAGAACATTAACTGCATACATGGTAGATGCTTAAAATTTGATTTTCATAAAATTTGTTTCATTATAATGTTGTTTTACATCTAGTGTGCATATTTATTTATTTTATAAATGTGATGAAAAGCCTAATAGCTTTACTGTAATGCACTTCGTTAATTGTTCAAATAATTCAGCAGAGCTTTTTGTGAGTAGGGGTGATTTAAAAAACTTTGAATAGATCAATGTACAGTGCCAGATTAATAAAGAGCGTAATAAGTTTACGTTGCATACAGAAAATAACTCCCATATATTCAATAAATATATAAAAATAAAAGTCTAGGGGGTAATGCACGCCGCATTAATTACACGCTAGACGCTTACATAACAGCACATTTAACGCTCGTAACAAACATCCGATTTCACCGCCACGACATTCATCAGCCCGACTTTATTGGTATGATAAATTAGAAAAAAGTCGCGTTCAACTAAGTGGGGTGTATCAAAATTAATTGTTGCTTTCGCGTGATAACAGGTGTGAATTAACGCACGAAAAAAGTGTTACCTAAATGTGTTTTTGTGGTGTTGGTTACAGGCGATGTGTGTAATTTTGACTTTCCGTATAATGCCCATGCTTTTAATGTGTTAACTGAATAGATGTAATGCGTTTTTATTGTTCATTTTTTTAATTTGATGTTTACTTATTCAACTTTTTTTTTGTTTCAGGTAAAAATCATCATTACACTGTATAACGTTTGCCGTAAAGTAAGTTTATTCCTACCAAATTTAAATCGCCTCAGATGTAATACAATCTGACAGTGTTGAAGAATGAGATTTGACGAAGTCAAAAGAGGGATTTTTAAAGATCCATTTGTGAGTGATGGGCGATTTTATCGCGTTAATGACAAAAATGTGTAAATTGGTTATTTCAAAATATAAAGTTATTGTCAATATTGATATATAATATATAATAATAATTTATTAAATAAATATACCAGATAATTTTATTATTGGTATAATACAATACATATTAAAAGCTATATAATACGAATTTATCTATTTGTTTATTATTTTGTGAAATAAACTGTAATGGTATATTTTTGTGACAGATAATATTTTTACTTATTTTATTGGTAATTTTAGATTAATTATTATCATTGGTTATTAAATATATAAATATTAAAACCATATGTTTTTAATATTCTAAGATATTTTGAAATAATCTATATTTATGCTTCAACTAATATAAATATCAGTACGATAAACCAATGGAATGGATGATGATGATATATGAAAGACCTATTTTATATTTTATACCTAAGGGTTTTTTTTTTATTACTATCTGTAAGATAATTAAAATATAATCATATTTCCGATCGATCATAAAATATTAGGTTTTCTTAATCTTAGGCTGTGATACTAGTATTTATTTGATAAAAAAGTATGCTTTTATTTTATTAAAAAATATATATCTTGCTATTTACTTGTATGTGTTAATTTTGCTTTCCTTGTTGTAACACATTGGTCTAATCTGTCATGCTATAATGAAAGATTTACAATAAATAAATAATATGTATCTTTAAAGTAAAATAAATAATTTTTAAATAAGTTTTTTACAATTTACTTGTAAAAAATAATCTCATAAATATTAACTTTAGTCATAAAGTCGTCAATGTAGTACAACTTTAATTAATAAACATATTTTAATTTGAAAATATTCCAAAAAATCCGTTGTTTATGTGTACTATTTGATATTTAAAAGAAAATAATAATAAAATTTGCCAGTTGAAAGTAGTAATTAAAATGTTTTTATTTTTAAGTACTAGAAGTTTTAGATTTTTGTACAAATTAAACTAAAATAAAAACATGATTGATTAGAGATAAATATAGTTTGATACGTATTTTATTACTTCTATTTATACATTATTTTCAAGAGCAAAAATAAACGTAATATTATTTTGTGATCTTTGTATTTATATTTATAGCGCATTTTGCTTATTATAGAATTTTTATGCTTGTTCTTTTAATAGTATTTATAAATACACAAAGTGGTGAAAGTTATCTTATGTCCAATAATATATATTATTGTCATTTTACATTGAATTCATAAAATATACAATCTCTTGCGTCTTTTAACAAACTTTTTCTAGATTGTTTACCATAAAATTAAGGGTAATGTTTTACACAAGATAAATCCTTTTAAAGTTTTTATTTAAAAAAACCTCAAATTAAAAATGTCTTGTTCCTCTTTTTCTTTTTCTTGCATAAACAATCTTAGCTACCAAGTATAAATAATACATCTTTCTGTGTAATTAATTATATTTTTTTTGCTTAAAGTAAATTAATACTTATTTCATAATCAAAACTACACAAAAAAGTATACGAAATATCATAATAATGTAAAACGATATTTTTAACACAGAAATATGTTTTTTTTTATTGCACTGTCATTAGTTTTTTTAGAATTATCTGATTATTTCTCTGTAAAATTCTTCACTTTAAAAGATTATTTTTTTAATTACATATTTATAATTGATTTAAATTTAGTATAATGCTTAGTTAGTTTAAAACTAACTTTAAGTATAGTTTAAGGCTCTAAATTTTAATTATATTTATTCGTATAAAATATTGCTACAGTAAAAATCTGAAAATATATTATACCATATTATGTTTTTTAGAATCTATTTTTCACGTAGTATACTAAATATATATACTTAAACTAATAAATGTAATTTTAATCAATATTTTTAAAAATAAAAACGTTTTAGAGAGCGTAGAGTCTTAGAGATAAAATCAGCTCGTGATTTAATATAAATTATATTAAATTTAAATTGTAATAAAAACTGAATTTTTTGTACACAATATATACTTGTATAGTTGCCGATTTTAATTAAACTAAATATTACGTAAAACTAAAATAAATCACAAGTTTTAGTTATATTTTTTTTAAATCAATTACAAAAATATACATGTTAGCTAAGACTAATATTTTAGCAGAAAATTATAATATATGTATTATATTTAATTAAAATAATTCTTATATAATATTAAAAAGCATTGAATTTCTTAACTAAAATCAGCAAAATAGAGTGTGATTTAAAAACAAGTAGGAATAACATATTAATAAAATAAATTTAATATTATATATAGAGTAAACTTTTCTATAGAAACTAGTTTAGTTTTCTTTTTTGCAACGTATCGAAACTTATGGATAGTAATAAATAATATGGTATGATTCGTGCTACAAATTCTATAGATTAATGGACCGCGTCTCATCAAATTATAGGGATCAGAACTCATAATATCATCCAGAGTATTAGTATGTTAACGTAATAAATTAGTTTGTCTTTGATATATTTTTTCCCTATTTACTCTCACCTCAGCTCGGATCCAAAGGACGACGTTCATCCCCTACATAATCCCCAAATCGATAGGTATTAAGCCCTATTTTTCAGGACGGGAAGAGAGAGAGCATATTAACTCGCCGCTCGGCGTCATACCGGCTTAATCTGAAAATATGAAAATCCCCACATAATCCAACTAACGAAAGAGCAGAACACTGTAGTAGTTGCGGCCAAAGATAAATTCCTAGCCTCTGATAAATTATTATGTATTATTGTATATATATATCATATAATATACAGATAATTCGGTGACTGGGTTTGGGGGAAGCGGCAGGTATTGTAGGCACAATGGGAAACAATCAATCATATTTTTGTGCTTTTAATAAAAACACTCCCACGGCGGAGATTGGGATAATTAAAAAAATAATGTACACCTACCACGCGCCGTCATTGGACTTGATCGAGTAGATTTGTTTTTCAATTCATATTGTAATTCTACGTAACGATATATAAAAATTCCGGTTAATGTTTAGGGAAAGTGAACGTAGCGAAATGTTTGTGTTTCGTTGATTAAATTAAAAACATAAACACTTAATATTAAAATATTTTTTTTAGATTATATACTATTTTTTTATAATTGCTTTAATATACCTTTTTTCTTAATATGCCATGTCAGTGAGTTGTCTAATCGCATCGGAGTAGAAATAAAAATGAGAATCCTGGAAGGAATTAAAATTAGTATATAGAAATTTCGTTGTTATTCTTTTAATAATATGTAATATTTTTAATTTTATGTATTAATATGATAAATCAAAATCTTTATTAAAAAACGGCAACGTTCTAATTAATTATTATATATTTTTTTAAATCGTGTACTTTTCACAATTTTTTTTCTTTTTAATAAATTTAAAGTTATATCCGTTTTAATTTTTAAGCTCAAACAAATATTTGCTTTACATGTTTAATTTGAAACATATTCGAAATTTGCGTAGAATATTCGCCGAATTGTTGTGTTTGTAATTTATATTTTCATTCTCACACCAAAGTTTGAGGTTCACACTCGGGCCAATTGGAGGCTAATAAAATTTTAAGTTACACGCTTTTTTTCCACCCGCTCCGGAGAGCTTTACTTATGAGGATATTATTTTTATTTCTCCCCTTTAACGTACATCGAGCTTTTCCGCACCAGACGCGGCGTAGGCTATTCCAGCGAATCTCATGAAAATATTCCCTGTGTCGGTGGTGTATTTCTTTCTTTCTCATTCGTTTTTTTATATTATTAATTTTTCCGTATATATATATATTTTTAGTTCGTATTCCAGGAGAGCGGTTTATCTTTTATTTTTATCGCCGCGTTCATTGCTATTCATAATACAGACCCAAGTGCCTTAAGCACCGTCCACGGGGGCATCTGTTATACTAAATTAAGTATTTCGCCCAAAGTAAAATATAAGTATGTTAACATTAGTATGACGTATAAATTCAGGTTAGTTTTTTTAAATATATATGTTATGTGGTGACAAAATTAAAGTGCTAAACTTTAAAGTTATATATCAGTGACCGCGCCATCTTTATTCACATGTATATTAAATAAAAAAACATTCAAAAAATGAGTTTTGTTGTGTGTTAGTTGGAAAAAGAAAATTAAAAGACATGCTTATTTTAGTTAAATTTAGTATATGTAGGTAAAAATAAAACCTTACAAT
This sequence comes from Plectrocnemia conspersa, assembly GCF_051122295.1. NCBI lineage: Eukaryota > Metazoa > Arthropoda > Insecta > Trichoptera > Polycentropodidae > Plectrocnemia > Plectrocnemia conspersa. The sequence continues at coordinate 25,626,640 of NW_028277177.1, read as the reverse complement.
TTGTATTTTTTTGTTTTATCTCAATTGCTAGGGAGGGAGTGAGTTAAGACTATATCATAAAATCAACAATATTTCGTTACGAAAAAAATATAATTATTTTGTAGTAGTATTTGCATATATAGTTAATAAGAAGACAATAATAAAATCATGTTTTTGCGAAACAAAAATTATTTAGCGTTTAAGTAGATTTTTTTATGAAATTAAATTAAAATTAAAATAAATTAAAATAAGCTTGCTTTAACACGGAATTTTAAATAAATAAATAATATTTAAACTTTAAATGTTAATTATATAGTTAAATTTGAAAAGAAGTTTTGTTGAATACTAATCAAAAAATATATTTAAATACTTTGTGCATCAGATAGTATAGGAACTGTATTCTTTCTAAATACATAGCTTGCTAAAACACAAACACAAGTACAATACTTTTATCGAAAACCATTACTACCAAAAATATTTGTATTCGATTATTAAATAACGGCGCAAACCATTTATTAAGCCAAAGAGTATCGTTAAAGAAATATCATTATATTTTTTTCTATAAAAATTGGTCTCATTTGAGGTCACAAATAGCAAAAAAAATCATAAAAGAATAGGTCGGAATTGCCAGTGAAATCGCAGCTATAAATCCGATTATAGCAATTTTATTCCTCAAATATCAATTAGTGACATTAGCGTTCGTGCACAGACCATAAAATCAACAATAAAAAAATCTCGCGCAATTTGCTCGCGAATAAACAGCTTAGCTTCCACGGTCACAAGCGGAGGTAAAAAGGGTTAGTAAATTCGTTCGTGCCGAAACACCTTTCGTCGGTGGGTCATAAAACGTTTTTCTAGTTCCTCTCGTAATCAGATTACCATTGTTATAATGGCGGAGAGTACGAATTTCGGCACAAAAGCAAGCTGACGCTTATTGTTTGGCGGTTTTATATCTTGTTATTTTGCGTTGCCGAATCGTTTCTTTATATTAATTCGACCATAAGTTTCCAAAACAAATACCCGACCACCTACAATGTATTTCGTTCAATGTGCTACTTACATAATACATAATATTACATCTACGTTGTGCTATACAACCGAAAGTATTTACGTTACGTCAATAGTAACGTAACTATTTGATCGTTTTGTACAAAATACGCTGCTTTAAATAATAAAACAGAAAATATTTAGGAATAAACAATAAAACTAATCTTATTAAAAAATACAAAATAAGTGTGCTTCAAATAATATATTTTAGTATCGCTAACTTTGGAGACCCCACTGTGAATTTACATATAAAATTATATATTTTGGGTCCCGTTTGATTAATAGTTTACTTAAAGTAACCCTTTATTTTTTTACTCAAATAAATTTACAATATGAAAAATTAATATCAGTGCAAGAGAGAATTGTTTAGGCCCTACTTTTAAATAATTGGACAAATAAAATAATATTATAAAGGAACCGTGAATTATTGTTTTTCTGCTTAGTTATCAATTATCTCTGAGTATTAAAATTTTATAAAATAAAATTTAATGCGTTAATGAAATATTGCAGTCTTATGTTTTTGCAAAATTTATATTTTGTACATAATCAAATTGTTGTAGACTGTTCATTTTTATATTAAAACATCAATCGGCTTAAAAATGACAACGAGTGCAAAATAAATGTACTATTTATCTTGCACTTGTTGAAGCAAGTTGAGATATCTGGCTTTATAGTATTAATTGAAATCTTTATCGTTCGAATATTTATAATTGTTTTTATTCAATAGGGATAACTAAGAATAAATAAAATCAGGGACTAAACATATGTGTGCATGATTCAATTTTTATATTGAAATTGTTTAAATACTTTTTTATATTTTATAAATTTAATTAAATATTTATTATATGATACAAAGAAATCACCGTTATATTTACTTCCTTATATGTCCTTTATAGCTCTTTGCAACCGTCCAATGTCACAGAATGGAATTATAGTTTATTTAACAAAACAAGTCTCTGAATTAATTCTCCAGACGTTTTCCGTTGCTCGGCACAGGTTCCTTCTGCACGTTGCGAATTTTCAGCTGAAACGTGTGGCGTTTAGAATTAATTCACTCTGTGATTAAATCTAGTCTGAAGTACCGGTACTTGAGAGAATCGCTGCACTCTAATCACCCGGAACGACAATAACAACCGGGACACTCCCGTGTATTTTATACGTACATAGGTACGAAGGGGTGGAATATGTGCGTGGTAAAAAAACAACACACTCTAAATGACAGTTTTAAGCATATGCGCAGTCATTTACAATTACGTGCGCAATCGTTTAGTCAGATTTTGGACTGCGATCACGCGATCCACCCTCCCCACAACTGTGCAAAGTTATAATTACATATTTAAATGTATATAAATTAACAAGGCAATATACGGCCAAACACGCCATTTATTAAAATTGTTGCTATACGTATAATCACGAGTGAATATAAATTAATTATATGAGCTTAAGGGGGTTAGCTTTTATCAAAAGCTTACCATAATTAAATAAATATTTTATAAAATAGTCAATCGGGTCGTTGACCATTATTTGGTTCACCTTCTTTTATGTATTTTCGAAAATATCAATCAATGCAATGATACTGATTTTTAAATTATCATGCCATAAATCACAACATTAGACGAAAACTAAATTTAAAGTTTAGTAGTTAAGGATATATTTTTTATAATATTTCAATAAGTAAAGGCTAATGTGGCGCAAAATTAATTGGGTTTTTTTAACGGATAAATTTTAGAGTGGTTTTCTTAATGGTTAGAAAATAACTAAAATTAGGTAGGCATTAAACATGTATTTATTATGTAATGTTTAATTAAGGTGTTATCTAATCTGTCAATTCCAGGAGTTTTTCTTATATTTTTTTACTTCTTAATGATATTTCAAATTTATCTTGCGAATTGTTATATTACACACATATATAATACATCATTTTTAAAATGCACTTCTACAAATATAGTTGTGATCAGTCACGACAATAATTATTAAAGTTTTGCCTGTGTTTAAAAACCGTGTACACAATAGCGCAAAACTATTCAACCGATGTTTTTTATATTTCATTCAAAAATTAAACACAATACATCTCTTCCACCCATTTCCACAATACCACAAACTCCACAAAAAAAATGATAGACCCTTACAAAATAATGCCAAATTTTGATTCGCACCATCGCGCCCCCACAAACGATTCTATAAATAGCCATATAAAACGACGTGGTGTATGGAAAAAGGAGAAATAGGAGGGGGGATTCGGAGACATATTGTTAACATTTTTTCATTTATAATAACGAATACACACGACGACGTTGAACGATATGCGCCCGCGTTCGGCCATTACGCCAAAGTGCGTTCCCCCACCCATTTGTGGGTATGGGGGACATAACGACGGAGGCCACCATTTTTCCGTCACACACGCACCCCGAAAATGGCCGACGGGTGTGTCGTCCCGAATGGAGACATTTGATCGCATTAATCGGGGTGACACCTGACAAATAGACTGTGCTTGCGGCCAACGCGCGCGGCCGCGATATCATCTGACGCATACGCACACACATTCACGGACACTCGCATTCGCTGCGCAAACAATGCTCGCGTTATCGCACTTGTTAACTTACGCCACTGACAAATTAAGGTCGGTCTAATAACGGAAATGCGGCTGTATACTAACCGTATTAGCAAATCAATTTTAATGTATTTATCTCTAGTCATTTATTTGGAAATAATTAAATAATATATAGCGACATTATTGTTAATACTGCATGGTTCCGTTTATTAGGTTTAATTTTAATAATTATTTATGCTAACCGAACAAGTCTTGTGAATATATATTTAACGGTAAGCCTTCTAAAATAATATTCCTATTAGCATAAATTATCTTATATACGAACGAATCAAAAACAAAATTTAAAACCAAAAAAGTTAAGGTCCGATACGACACACACTCACTAGCTGCGGTACCTCACAACAGTGAGAAACCGACAGTTAATTATATATCATTTGTATAATTGGCATTTTCTTTAAAATTTAACAAAAATCTGATCAATGTTTGTATCTGTGTAGCTATGTATATATTTTGTAGGTAACTTTTTTGCCTGCTTTCTATCCATAGTTTCGCCAAATTGCGTATCCATCATTCCGCCGATTGATTCCACGTTGTTATGTACAAAAAATACGTGTTTAGCGTCAATTGTAAACATGCAAACCATTGACGGGCGGGATACCAATTAGGTTTCCCACCAGCACTTTCCATTTCTGCGCCCGTTATGGCCCACGCGCACAATCGGGTCCTTATATTCGTGCTTAGAGTTCGCGTGCCACAGACCTATTTTATCCAAACTCAAACATATTAAACAGCTATTTGCGCCGCGTAGTAAATAACCGACCCGTAAAAATCGACATAAACTGACTTTTTCATCGTCTGACGACGATAAAGACAATATTTAACATTATTTGTCTAATGTGCTACATCAGAGCTCTCTGTAGAATTTGGCATGTTTCCCCACATGACGCTTTTGCTATCTATCACCGACGAGCTTTTTCAACAAAGTACATCAATGAGTTATTTGACTTACTAGGCCGGATCTTTTTTTTATCATATAAATAAAATCCGGCAAAATTTCCAAGCGCTGGATTTTGGAATATATTATTATTTTTGTTGATACACGTCAAATCCCCAATGTTGTTCAGTAATAAAATATTTATTTAGTCTGCATTTTCACATTTTAGAAAACTTTAAATTATATTTAAAGCTGTGTCAATTCAGTGCGAGCTTCACTGGTGGTGAGCTCAAGATCTGAACTCTAATGTATCCTAATCTAGTTTTAATTCGAAAGTAAAATTGATAAACTCTTAATTTATACATATATTATATCGTAAGAAACATAAGATAAGACGAAACCCTGATTAATTACTCTCCATGATCAATCGCATGTAATTTAAATGGTAACTGATATTTAAAAAAAGTAATTATTTACGAATGTTTGCTTAAAATGTGCAACAATCCGGTATGAATTAAACGCTTTTTCCCAAAATTAGCGTTCGGAAAAAACGTAAACAGAAAATATTATGTTTTTTATTTATATAACAACGCAATCCGTCGTTATATTTTATTTAAACGCATGCAAGCCAGCAAAACATATCCGCTTTATTATCTTTAATTGCGCCGCAAATTTTTTTTTTGCGTCATATCGCTAGCCTATTATGCTTAAATATTCATTTTGGTTGAGAGAATTTTTTTGCTATTTATGTAGTTATGTTACATACCTATTATTTGATTGTATTAACTTTTTTTAATCTTAACCCTGTATTATCCCAGCTGCGCAGCGCAATTTTATCAATTTGTTTAAGTAATGATATGTATCTGGATAAATAAAATAATATCCAAATTTCTTGATAAATTTAGACATATGTAATATATAGTATCTATTTATATTATAATTATTTGTATATTAAAAATACTTTTACTGATTTAATTTAAAACTTTTTAGGTTATTTATTCTAAAAATTTATTGTTAACCAACAAATATTTATAAAAGTCAGAACGAAATGTTTGGGAATCGTAATTCTTAGAGTTGGTCATAAAACTTACATTTAACAATGTGTTACAAAGTTTCATTTCTTCTCACATAAGTTGTTTTTAATACAACTGTACATTTTTATATACCATTTAAAGATAAATATATTTAATATAATTCTCATAAAATAATATATTTTGGGAATTTTCAAATAAAATTTATATTTCTCAAGTTATATACGAACAATATTTTATTATTTTGCTTGATAAATCCTTGAGAAGAAACTCTATTTGAAAGTAGTGTTTTTTTTAGATAATTATATCTTGAAATTTTCTCGAGAAAAATTACAAATCTCGAAATCTCCTTTTTTGACAAATTTGCTATTTTGTCAATTTTCATTGGACCTTTTTTTGTATAAATTTAATTTGCACGGATATTTTAAAATGTTTAACAACCGCTGAATATGAGAGGATAAAATAGGGTGATATCTTTGATTTAATATTTATCTTCCAGTACATAATAACCCAACTGTTTTTTATCGGTGAAGATGTACTTTCGTCATGTCAGCCTCTTATCTAGGGCATCCAAATACCCGGACAAATTCATTACCCGGTTTTACGGATATTTCCCGGGAAAGAACCGGGTACCCGGTTCGGTTCCGAGTAATTTTTGTAAGCCGTAAAAAATATAATTTTTATTATATTTGAATCTTTGATTAAATATGACGTGATATATTAAATTTTTCTTTAATAATTAATATCATTTTTTTCTAAATAAGGTATTGAAATAAAATCAATATATTATGTAATTATTAATACTTTACTCAATCGAAATATTTTTACATTCCATCGGTAGGTACATATATACATATACTTACATACTTCATACATGTGTAACAGTACAAAACCGAAATATTTATTTTAACACATATTTGGCAATAATAATACAAATTGCACATGAAAAATACTAAGGCAATAAATTTTATTAAAACTATAAAAGAAATTAGATGATTGTATTTATTATATGTATTATATGTAGGTAGAGAAACAAAGTTTAAGTGATGTTCTTTTTGTAAAAAGTTATATTTTAAAAACACTAACGAATCTAATGTGTTATATTTTCACCCTACAACGCATTAAAATTTATTTTTATTTACAACTGCATCCTTTCAAAATAATCCTTATCTATGCATTCGCTTAACTTGAAATCTATAGGTCGCTAAGTGCTGTCCCTTTTTTGTCGTTCAAAGACGTTAGTCGCTTAAGAACGCCGATTCGGCTCTTCTATTTAATTTGAAATAATGGAAAAAATTTTTTAAATGAAATTAACCAGATACCCGTCAAAAATTACCCGGTTTTCGGTTCCATGAAAAACATGGCGGGTAACCGGGTACCCGGTTCCGGTTCTACCCGGTTCGAATGCCCTACTCCTATCCAAAAGCAGTCTAAGTACTTTACTTCATATCTTTGGGCGAGGGTATACCATTTAAAAACTATTGTAAAGCGTGAAGTAATTTAGTTTGCCTTGATATTCGACTTTTTAAACCATTCTTTTATTTTGTAAGGTTCATTTGAAGATTCTTTGTCGTCTTCGATGAGAGTATGTGTAAAGTCATAAAAGCTGTGTCGTCCGCAAATGTCGCAATTTTTATTTGTATCGTGTACTATCCTGTGGCACTCTTAAATTGATCTAATTTAGGTTTGTGTAAACCTCGTTAATCCTTACATATAAATATCTGCCTTTTATGTACAACTTCAATAATTTGTTTGCTAAGTCTTTTCCTAAAATAATGAGAGTGGTTTTTTCATACAAATATAAACTGTATAATAAAAAAAAATTGTATTTAAATATTTGTTAAAAAATAAACAGGAAAACGTACAGCTTTAATAAAAAAATATTGTATTTTAGCACGAGCTTACTTTTGCATACCATAGTAACTCGTAACAATATTGTAGACAGTACCACGAGTAATGTATACAAAATATTCACACGACGAGAAACCGATCTTATGAAAAACATATACCTCCAAAAACTGACAAGCAAATCACTCTTCTTCGAGATAAGCGTATTTTGGGCACGAGCTTCTTAATAAAAATCGTTACTTTTTACCAATATACTTACCATTTATGTGTGACTTGTATCAAGTTTTAAATAAATTTAAGTTTTCAGTATACTGATCACTATTTCAATACCATTAGTCTAGAGTTGTCATAGAGTTTTACAAGCATGTTTAACGTATCAAAATAAATTATTTGATCGAAGCGTTCGCTCGTTAGGCCAGGATTAGACGCGCGTTGCGCTGTTTTGTCCTAGTCCTGGATTAGCCACGTAACGACGGCTCCAATCCATCAATCCACGGATACGTACAGTGGGTTTAACGTTACGCAAAAGTAGGTAGGTTTCGCTAGTTACACGCTCGAACGGATCGCTCCGTCGGAAATTAGCGACGAGCCTCCGCGCTAAATAAGCAGCTTAAGCGACACAAGATACACCTCGCCTAATTGAATCGATCACCTTTTTGGCATGACAAGAAACTTAGCAGTAATAGACTTAGCTCACAATAGCGGTTGGACTTTATCTATTTTTATATCCTCTTTATAAAAGTAATTAGAATTCTGAACAGTAATATTTTTTTGTTTAACATGCACATTAAAACTTGTTTTATTATGATCGGATATTTTTCTTTGAGGTGTTTGATTACAAGTTCTAAATCTTCTTCTATCAATAATGATATATCAAATGTTATTAAAGTGTTGAATGCTTTCATAAATGCTGTCTAATTGGTTTTTTATTGTGGAAAAATAATGTTTTTGTCTTATTTATTACTTTTTTACACACGGTAATTATAATCAGATAATGATATGACGATAGGTTTATTGAACATTCTGATTTGAGACTATTCTGAGATCAATATAATGGCTATCTGTTTAGTTTTATTTATATGTTTATTTCTTGCCTATTATTAAGCAAGCCATTGGCGTTCCAAGCTACCAGTATTTAAGTGGCGAGTGTGGTTTTTATAGTAATCATATTACTTATACTTTTCATTTCATAATTGTTTTCTTTGATCATAATTATCATTCACTTCTTCTGCTTGTATATTTTGTAGTATTGTAGATGGTTTACACGGGCGCATTATTATTTTTTTGTATAGCAGCAATTTTTTTTCATTGGGTAGGAAAATTATTTTAATTTTAGTTCTTTATATACACTATATCCTTTATAATATGTTTCTTTGGTGGTCCTGCACTTTTTAGTGAAGCTTGTTGTCAAATGATGCATTTAACGCAGCGTGGACTATGCTTGCAGAAACCTTTTTTGTGGTTGTATCTTTGACATTTTGTACAGTGGGTTATTTCTCTTTTTCTGTTCCGTGGTTCAAAAGTTATTTTTGTATTTAATATGTAGTTGATTTTGTAGATTTATTTGTTTTTATTTAATTTTATTTTATGCTCATGTGATCTTTTCTTTTACGTATTTTATATTTGTTGTGTTGTGAATATCAGATAAAACTACTTCGAACGTTTTATCCATTTTGTGTTAAAAGAAGTAGAAATCAGTGTTTTTTGTTTCAGTTCATTTAATGATAACAATATAAATGGTTATTATATATAATATTATCATATAAATCTATAAATTAAATATGAACTTTAGAGTTGGCAATAATTTTTATTTCATATTTATTTTTGACATGAAACCCCATGCACAAATTATATATGGATTTTATATTAAAGCTTTTTAATTAATTTTATGTTTAACGTTGCTGACTATAAAAATTAGCTGCTAAACAGCTATCACTATTCACCCTAAATAATTAAGTATTGATAACCTAGGGGTGTCAAACATTAAGGGTTGCAAGTCTAAACGGGATCATGACCCTCCTTACACTTTTAATGTAAAGGGGAGAGCAAATAATAAAAGGGACCATAAATTGTAGAGCGAATCGTTTTTGTTTAAAACTAGACTCCTACTTTATTGTATAAATTAAAGTACGAATTTACCGCAAAATTTCTTATGCTACACAGATTAGAAGTAATGCGCAGTTTATGACATTAAATTTAACTTGATTTTATTTTGTAAAATTTATGTAATAATTATTAAACAAATGCTTAGTGTAATTGTTTATCGAATTTTTTATATCTTGAAGCATATTGTGTTTTAATATTTAAACTGACTCAGAAATATAAATGTTCCGCTCGCAGTAGATAAGGTAAAAAAGGATCCATTGAAATTCCGCGATATTGTAATATCATAAAGCGAAGAAAGTGGCGCTGTGAAAGCTGGAAGGAAAAAATAAAAAAATAACGGGAGTTTTCGTTCGAGAAAATCTAAAGAAAATCCTTGGCAAAATCGCCGAAAACAATCACCATAATAATCATCACGGTTATAATCATTGACTTTTTATTCACTGCGAGATTTTGTAAACCATTTATATACTATGTAATACAATATTAAATGGTGATTTTATACCGTGCTTAATTTATTTATGTGAATAAGCACAAAAGGCATATTTTTAACGTATTTTTTTTAATAGTAGTGCAGTGAATATTTTAGCAGTAATTGAAAATTCTAAAATTTATAAGATTTTCTTAAAATATATTTAAACTTATATCACAAACAAGGTTATTTTTAAATAAAAGCAAAAGTAAATCATTAACTTTTGGTATCTCGCGTTTCTATATTTTAGTTATAGTTATGAATTATTTAAAGCAATGTGACTTTAATTAATTTGTACTGATTTAAAAGCAAAATAAAATAAGCTTTCATGAAATTGTTTTGCAGTAATTTTTACATTTTGAATACTATGTTATTTTCTTAAATTATAATTGAAAAAGTTTTTTATATACAACGTAAATAAATTCGATAAAACTGTAAATTAATTTCGAAGGCATAAAAAGTCCTGTATATTTTTTAGGTTTGTGTATTTTGATTAAAATTCGAGGTATTGACCTTGTGTATTTTTAAATTACTTGAAAATAACCATACATTTTAATTTTATATTAAAATACTTTAATTACATTTTATTACAAAAATATATTATAAAAATAAAGTTTTTATAGTAAAAATTTATTTATGCTAATAATACAATTATTAGTTTTACTTTGCTTAATAATAAAAAATAATCATAAAATATTATATAATACACAAAAAGCTGCAAACAATTACATACGAAAGAGTAAAAGATAATTACTTTAATAGGTATTACATTCAATGTAACAACAATAAATGCAATTAAAATGTTCCTTTAAAAAACAAAAAATCTTGCTAACAGTTTTTTGGGTGCAATTTTAAAAAGGATGACCATTTTAATTAAAAAACGATAAAGTTTTGAGAGATAAATTTTACAAATACAGTTCTATAATTAATAATCGAGCAATGTATATTTAGGTTTCAGAAAGGCCCCTAACATAATTGATAAAATTATTTATAATAACAAATAATGTTTTATTATTAAAGTTACTTGAATTTTATTAGAAAACTTTATTAGAATTAAACATATGTTTTTCAAACTAAAATAAATAAATTAAACTCGCTACTGAAATGTAGTTTCAAAGCATACTATTTGAGGACGTAGACCGTCGGCGGCAAATTATCTAGTCCCTAGATAGTTCGCCGCCGCCGGTTTTCAACAGATTCTAGGGGCTGATGTCGACAAAGTGCGTTATAGTGTCATTGTCCTTAGAAATATCAGATGCAGACTCTTGGAAAACCGTTTAAAGAAGGCCTTTTTCTCTGTGATTAACTTGATAGGCTGCCATGGGAGCATTCTCCGTAAGAGTCTTTGATGGGGCCGTCCGGCAAAGGACAAGAGCTTGGTAAACATCATCTCTGGCCCTGTCGATGACTCAAGATCATTGTGATCTCTGATATTAGAGCTGTAACTATCCCTTACGCCTAGCAAAAAATGACGTTTCTCGAAAGAATATTTCAAAAATATTATATTTGTGTGTTTATTTTTTTTATTAAAAAATATATCACCATTGATTGATGTAATAAAATTACATTTGTAGATACACAAATTTTCATAATTGCTTGCATATATTTCACGTACAAAATTAATAAGCCAATTATTTAATTACCACATCGCGACAATCGCATTAAACGCTCAATATATTTGATTAAATTTTGTGCGTCAGCCATAATTAGCCCGGGGCGTTAACCCATTAAGCGGAAAATGGAGACGGCGCGGCATAGCGATGCAAATTAGGACAATTCGTATAATTAAAACAGTTTTTCAGTTAGTGAACATGTGACGGTCGAATTAGCTCAAAGGGACCATTGTTCGCACGCGCTCGTAGTCAACACCCGGTGGATCGGGGACAAACAAGGACCGAATGATTAACCCCCGCGCTCACCCCTGTTTGTTAACCCTTTGGCTTTGGACGCAGGAGGAGGACAGGTCGTGTCCGATAAAAATGTATCGTCCCGCGAGTGTGCTAAGCCATAACGGCGTGACAGGTACGCGATTGGGACTCTGGGAATCATTACGGGTTCGGCATAACGACGCCTATTTGCATAACGCCGTTGGACGGCGTCGTTTAACGGCGGCCTGCGACGTCGACGTAACAAAAGCGGTGGCGGCACTCACACACGATCGTGCCGTTTTTCGGGCACGATGTTTAAATAATTAAATTTCGTCGACCACGCACCGCCACTGGGGACTCGTGCTGACTCCAATGCTATCTCGACCCACTTCGATGCTTTAGATATGGACAAAGACACAGTTGTAGCATCTATAGTATGTAAAACGGATCAGAAACCCAACCCCTTTTAAAAAG